>NC_134131.1:7681896-7986551 GCF_040939455.1 Microcebus murinus | reverse complement strand
GAGGCAGGGAGGGGAGCAGAACCGAGAATGACACTCTATGGCTTTGGCGCAGTGGAGGAAGCCATTATCCACCACCATTATTGAAAGAAAACAACCACCTTTCACCCTTTGACACTGAACATAAATAAAGCAGCCTTAATTACAAAGACTGCGAACATACAGTGCTGAATCCATAGTAAGAGTAACAATGGAGGGAAACCGGGACTTGTTTTGCTTGCTAAGACTTGCTTGCTGGCTAAGACTTAAGCCATGAACAGTAGACCAAATATATTTGACAGTTCTTTACCAGAAGTGGTGACAGGTCTGGATTTAGCCTTGCAAACCCTGTATGGCATTTTCCTTTGCCACACAACAGCTGTTTGCAAGCAAATAGCCACGAAAAGGTAAATCATTAACCGGACTATCTGGAGATTGAACTGACAACTGTGTTCTCTTTAAAATCAGACACTTCCCAGACTAAGTTAATTTCAATACTCATGTGTACCCTACCTTAAGCAAACTGACTTTCATGTAAAATAGGTCAAGCTCTCCTGTGTTACCAACCTAATTTTATTTTATTTTATCTATCATCTACGTATTTAGTTGTTTCATTGTCTTTCTTACCTTCACAAGATCACAGACTCTCTGAAGGTAGAGTCTACATCTCTTGTTCATCATTCTCTAGTGTCTAGAACAGTGTCTGCTATAGAGTAGGAGCTGAAGGATAATTATTGAGTAAATAAGTCATTCTGTAACCCAAATCAAAATCAATTGTGAATAGGCTGATTTTTAAAATTCTTTCCTAAAAGACAGTGAAATAATGAATAACTTGACATTTTCACATCATATCTGAAGCTGAAAAGAAATAAAAAAAAAAAAAAGGTAATCTGTAAACTCTCTACCAGAGAAAAAGAACTAACTATAAGCCAGGCAAGTCTTGGTTAAGTTTCCAACTAGAAATCACCTTATTCTTTATCTGCTGCACAGGGCTGCATATCATGATGATCGGTAGCCTCCAAAGGCTTTTGAAATATATACCAAGCTCCAAACTCCTCAGCACAGCAACCCCCAAATTTATGTCCACTTCAGTCTTTGCCATTTCAGTGATAATTTACTGCTTGGGCTGGAGATAATAAGCAAATACTATATATTTCTACTCACTTACATGGACAAGAGCCTTCAATGACTAGCATATCATTTATTTTATAATACTGTAGCTCTCGCCAAACATTCTTATCCTCTCACACCACATTTGCATTGGGCGATTTAATATAAATCGATATTTTTTTCATTGCCTATTACTTTTGGATCAGAGTGCTTAGTGATAATTTTGTTTTTCTAGAGGGAGGTGGAAGGCTGGAGAGTGTCTGTGCATAAGTATAGGGTGTATGTTGGGGGCGGAAGGGGAGTATGAGGTGTAGAGGGAACATGTCTAGCTATAATGGAGAGCTTTTTGACATGGCCCTATAGATTATGAAAAGAATGCCATTTGATAAAAAAAAAATATTTTCCTCATGGTCCATGTTACTAAATGAATAACACTCTGTAAAAATTTCCATCTACATATCATTTGCTGGATGCCCCTTTAAAGGTGATAGGGTTCCAATGTCCAAACTGAGGCAGGAAAACTTCGATAATCGTCACAAAAAGTCATCATGTAACTTTAGCTTGAAAATCTCCAGTAACGAAAAGTGAGATATAGGTAACTGTCCGTGTTTACTCGATGGACTTCTCTGATTGTTTTGCATTCATCACCAACACATTCCATCTCTCACCAAGTTCGACACATTCTACCCCCAAAACATACTCTGGTCTGTTTCATCTCGTTGCTCATAGACCCCGCTATTCTCTGCAAGCCACTACAATAGCTCACCTAGCACATGATAACAGCCTCCTAACTCATTTGCCTACTTCCAAGCTTGCAACCCAGCAACTGCTTCTTCTCATGGCGGCCAACTGATATTTGCAGAAAATAAATCACCTCGTGTCCCTTCCTTGCTAAAAACATTTCAGCCCCTTGCTATCTCATGCAGAATCAAGTCCAAATTTCTAAGGACTAGTACATTGCCAGGCATCTGTTTACCTTCCCAGCCTGCCTCCCTGTCCTCACTTCTGTGTCCCCAAACCTAGTATCCCTGCCTGAAGTCTTTGCATATTTGGTTTGTTCAGCCTGCAAACCTTTTCCTCATATCTTCCATTGGCTGAAGCCTACACCCCTCACAAGAGAATTCCCTTCACTATCCTATAGACTATTGGCGCACCCAACCTACATACTCACTTTCTGTCCTATGACTCTGTTTACCTTCATAGAGCTCATTACTACCTGAAATGATTTTATTAACCCATAGATCCCTTATTTCCTCGTGTGTCTGTTGATTGTCTATTTTTGCCTCTAAAATATAAACTCCTAGCCAGACACGGTGGTTCACACCTGTAATCCTACCACTCTGGGAGGCTGAGGTGGGAGGACAGCTTGAGCTAGGGAGTTTGAGACCAGCCTGAGCAAGAGTTAGACCCCATCTCTAATAAAAATAGTAAAAATTATCCAGGTGTGGTGGCGCATGCCTGTTGTCCGAGCTACTTGGGAGGCTGAGGCAGGGCGATTGGTTGAGCCCAGGAGTTTGAGGTTGCTGTGAGCTAGGCTGATGCCATGGCACTCTAGCCCCAGGGACAGAGTGAGATTCTGTCTCAAAATAAATAAATAAATACATAAATAAATAAAATACAAACTTCTTTACACTAGGGACAGGTCCAATTTTTCTCATCACTTTAATTCCAGTTGTCCACAAAACTGCTTGATTCGTAGAAGCTGCTTAATAGATGTGTGTTGATTAAATAAATGAAATGAGAATGCTAGTTTGATATAATTAGCTTCTGACGATCAGAACTTCCTTCCCATGAAATGAGCCATTAAGAAAGTGGTAAATCTCATGATGTTTGGGCATTGTCACCTCTGAATTCTCATATTCTCTAGTATAGCAATGGCACTCATCCCATTGTATTAAAGCTCACAGTTTGCACATCATTCTCACTAAGCTTTGGCAGTCTGAAGGCATTAGCTGTGTATAATTCACTTTTGAAACTCCTGTACCTATCACACTGGAGACATTTCTCCGTAATGATATATGTTATCAAAAGATCTCATATTCTGCATAAAGCTGCATAGGCGACGACAAAGAAAACCTTACATAAATTTTTTAACCAAAGCACAAACAAAAACGGTAGTGTCTGCGGAGCTAACTAGGACTACCTAGGCAGGCAGCTTAATGTAGCTGAAGGTTGCCACAAAGTATTTTAATAATGCACAAAAACTTTAGTGAAGAAGGTTTGGCAGGTACTGAGACGGAAAAGAAGAAAATGGAAATCCCAAGAGAGTGGAGGTACTGATTTTCTGAGCCTGGAAGGAAGTCTAACCTACCACTCACTGGCTGATCAAAATGATGGTGAACCCATCTGGGGAGGAAGCCAGACCCGCTTGCACTTGGTTGGAATGTTCTGAGTGGCCCCCACTGCCAGGGAGGTAGCTGAGAGGATGGTTTTCCCCTTTTTGGTTGAAGGTTATAATCTATTTACAATTGTCTGGCTCCTTTGGCTTAAGGAAAATCACATGTGAACCAATGACATTTTATATAATACAGACATCGTCGCCCAACTTGCCAATCTTATTTGAGCTCATTTGAATCATAGAAATGTGTACAGTGGCAGAATAGATGATACTTGGTACATAATGGTGTTTAATAAACGGTGGTTGATTGAATAAACGTAGGAAGACAGGCATGTTTTGGCTTAAAGGGAATCTTCGCTAGTTTTCTTTGGCAGTCAACAGCATTTGACAAAAAAAAAAAAAAAAGAGAACATGTAATTGCTTCATCTGGGGATAATGGAGTGTGGTAATAGACTCATGATCTGAGATGTTTCATTTGGATATGAATAATGAGTATATGTCTTTTAGGGGGGCTTTCTGCTGTCATTTTGACATCCTCATAAAGAAGTTTAAACTCCAAAGACAATTGAATTTGATTCTACATTCCCAAAGGCTAATCTAAGTGTTGTTAACTTTTAAGAAGTTTTCCTGCTCCTTTAGAAAATGGCACACTTCTATATAATTAATATCATGAACACTATGGCCAGGGATGGTTTTAAAATGCTCACTTAAATATTATGAACTAATCCTTTTGTGAATGTTCTCACGTGTTTCTGAGCAGCTCTTAATAAAATGTGACTGATTAAATCATGATGGATGATGCCCCTTTATTTTTGACCTTTCAAATTATGAATTGGTTTCACATTCAACATGTTGATTAAACACCATTATCCATTATTAAACATTCCTATGTAAAGACTATGCTATATTAAATCCATGCATAAGTTTTATGATTTAATAGATGAAGTGTCTGTAAGCTAATTAAATGTATGAAAATCTAGATAGAAAAGATTAAGATTAAAGAGTAAGTACAGGTCTGTAAATAGCCACTACACATTCTTCTGGGTTGAGTAATTTATGTTAACAAGTGGTGGGGATAATACTTAAAAAATACTTTTTAATCTGTGCTGTGTTTTAAATGGGAGATTGCGAATTAATAGAAACCAATATGAAGGTTCTTCCTCATCTTCAATAAAGCTTTATACAGTCAGGTGCTTTGGGGTATAAATACGGTAAAAAGAAGCAATGATGCAACATTGAATTATAGGTTCTGTAGTTGGAAGGAATTTTGTAAGTCACTGATTAGAAGCCTCTATCTAAGGAATCACTCCCATTTGTAAAACTGTTGATATATTTGTCTTTCAGTCCCTTGTGAACACCTCCAGGAATGGGAAATTGATTATAAAGCGTCCTATTCCCTCTTTGAATACTTCAATCTATTTGAAACATTTTTCTAAAGCTGACCTGAATCTGTGACCTTGCAACTTCCTTCCAGTGATAGAGTCACATAAATAAATTCCACTCAATTCCACTAAAGTGTAATACAACAATTTTTAAAGTAATGATTCCACTTAGGAAGAACCTACTAATTTTCTTCTCTTTTTCTCATACATTGAATAAGACTTCTCTACTTTATTCAGCTATTTCTCATAGATATTGGTTTACAGCGTCTTCACCTTCCTGGGGATTTTCATGTAAGCATACTCAATTTTAAAATATTCTACTTATGTCCTGCTTACAACTAAACACAGTACAATAGACCTTCATGAAGCTAGAAAGCTTTAGTTCTAGAAATCACTGTGTATATAAAAGTACATAAAATGGAACACATAAAAAACATATTTTTTTCTATTTTTCACATCGGCAAAAACAACGATGTTAACAAACTCTCTATAGCCACATTAGAACAAGGGAGTGAAAAGTGTACTTTAGAAGATGAAACCCACGTAAGTGAGCAAATGCTATGGTGCCCAAATTGTCGAAATTGAGTTTTAGTGGTAGCCATGTGAAGCCCAACTTATACAAATCCAAGAAAAAAGAAAACACATATTTCTTAAGCTGATTGCACTCCAGGTATGATCTCTCTAGTTTGGAATAGAGTCGTGATTGTACAATCTCTTATCCATACTTCTCAGAGGAAGGCAAGATTCAATATGTTCACATTCTTGCTCTCTGTGGTCTTATTACAACATTGACTCATGAAGTATTTGCAGACAACTAAAATCCATTCTCACTCAGATGGCTATTTGACTCTATTTCCCTCCTCCTGGCTTTTATTGTTTGTTTGTTTTACTTCTGACTCCCATTACTTCAAATATGTTGGTCCTTACTGTATTTTAGTAGGGTCAAATTATCATGTCAACATGTTGATAAGTAATTAGATCTGAACACTACCATTCAAAATTATTATTATTTTGTATTGAGCCATTTAGGAGCAGGCCAATGTCCTTAGCTACATCACTGGTAAAATTGGAATCAGGCAAGAAAAGAAAAATAGAGATATTTAGGTTGGAAATCTAAAGTAATCAAGATCTAATTACCACATCAATTTTAAGTACATATATACTGCTGATATTCCTGAAAGATGAGTGGTCTTGGAAAAATAAATTAAGGGTAGGGTTAAATATACTCTGTCAATCATCCATGAATGATAGTGCCATTATGAACTTTTACGTCTTATTTTGCTCAAGTTTTCTAGATCTGTTTGCTGCCTTATCATCAGAGCATTAAAAATAATGCCATAGCTTGCATGTCTTATGTCATTTTCTATCTGTATGATGCTCCTGACTTTCATGCCCTTATCAAGTGTAGAGTGACGTACCAGAGACAGCTGACCATCAATGGATGTCTCACAAGCCATGCATACTTACATGGATTTCTCAGTGAAATCATTCCCCTTATTATCTTCACCAGGCATGTTGGAAATAGATGTTTTACTAAGCTTTTCAATGAAGCAAAGAAAGAGCTCCTGAAGGGTAAGAGAGTTTTGACAGCGTGATTCATATTTTTCAAGCCATAAGCACTGAAAGAGTAAACAAACAAATAAACAAAACCTGCCAGGTTGGCTGTCAAATATAATTAGACTATAATGGCTGCTAGGAGACCTCAGTTTATTTCTAGCACAATGAGCTGGAGCCGCAGTTCCCCACGATTGTGCCAGTGGTGGATTTAACAGACCAGGCATGGAAACCTGACTGATGAGATGAGTCTGTCTTTTCACACTCAAGGAACTTGCCAAAGACTCTCCTAATAAAGATGGCCCAGGAACTAAGGTCTGGTGTTCAGACCTCAGGAATCTAGTATTCTCATTTTTTTGCTCTGCTGCTAACTGCCTTGGGGATTTTAGGCCAAACTCGAAGTATCTCCTTTTTCACATCTTTAAAATGACAGACTTGGACTGGATTATCTTTTGTCAGGCCAGCTTTAAATTCTATTTTTCCATTCCTTATCTGGCAGCCTTAAAATCAATTTGGCACTAAACATAGAATATTCAATTGACTCCAGTTTTACTTTGCCTTTTATTGGATATTTTTTTTTCCTGTGGTAGGAAATTACCTTATTATTGTTCTTAATCTAGGGGTATTAGACTCTAGAATAGAAAATAAAGAGCCAAAGTTGATGAGAAAAAGGAAAAAATTCAGGGATGCCTTTTTCCTTAGATGAATCTATAAACATAACAAGTGGCATCTAAGAAATGTGTCTCTAATTATTACACACAATTGGGAGTGAAAACATTCCTGCTGTTGTACTTCAATGAATTAAAAGGTTTAAAGTTTTGAGGCTAACAGCCATATCAATACCAACAATTTGATGTTCCTCCTTACTTGCTGATGTTATTATGCCTTGCTGGTCACCTGATCCAAAGAGAGCCTCTGAGAGCTGATTGTTAAAGTTTTAGGAATTTTGCAATCTAGTTATCATACACAGTCATTATTCAAAATTAAATTATATAAACGTATAATTAAATTAATTACATTAAAAGCAAAGTAATGAAAGCTGTAAATTCATCACTTTCAAGTATTTTACTACCTCTTAGATTACCTGTGCTCTTGAGTTCATTGACATTTATTGACTCTAAGTGGTGGAAAGCCTATATAATGGTATGTTACTGCGTACCTCTTCTCAAATTCACATTCGGTTATGTCATGTTGGTACTGTGAAATTAGCTATGTTGGGAATATTTACACCATGGAAATAGGCAAATGCTATAAATCAAAGCTTGATTAGACTAGAAAGGGTTATGGAGAAAATGCTAATAGAGGTTCAGTTGAAAAGTATGTCATGTCAATAGCTGTTACATTGTGAATAGCGCAATAAATTGAGGAAACGTTCACATGAAGTTCTGATATATATCTTCATTGTTCCATTTTGTATCACTCATTAACTCAAATGAAATTATCTACCAAAATTTATGTTGGAACTACACTTGTGAATTACAACCACAGTTTGACTGTGTATCAAAAAGTTTGGAAAAAATCATGGAAGCCTTCTGTGTGAATCAATTAGCTATTTGGGATTTACGATAAAGAGTACTGTATATATGAATATTACTTATAAATAGTGCCCTATACAGCTTTTTTATCAATAAAATGTATAATACACTCATATGTATAAACACATTCTCCCCCACCCCTGAAAGCTATTTGTTAAACATTTATCAGGACACCACTGATTTTGCCCTCCAAATTGAATCTAAAACCAGCAGAAACTTGTTTTCACAATTCCCCTTATAGCTAAATATGGCAATTTTATTATAGTTCTGGCCAGCTACATGAAAATCTCTTGGCTAACAGCCTCTGACAAACACATTTATGAATTGGTAGACAATAAGAGTTGTTCGAGAAGGAAGCCCCTGACTCATCTTTTCTGCTTTAGGCACTTCTAATTTGTCAGTCAGGACGCCATCTTTTTTATCATTATTATTATTCCTCACTAAATGACTGTTCTTTCTCGGTGTCTTTTGAGGAATCCACCTCAGCTCCTTGACTTCCTAATAGGAGAGTGTCTCACTGTACAGTCTTTATGTCTTTTTCATGTCTTGATATGATTCTCAGTAATTTTGGGATCATCTCAGCCAATCCAATTTCTTTAAATATTATCTGTGGTAATTCCAGCCCATACTTTTCCTCTCAAATCCAGACTAATGAAAATCTCCACTGAGATCTCAAAATCAATGTGTTGAAACAGAACTAATGATTGACAATCCTCCACCCCCCATCTCAAAGCCTTCTTCATCTACACTCTTTCCCATGTCAATCAATGGAAAATTCTATTCAAGACAAATAGATTTGAGTGAACCTTGACTTGCTTTCTCATTCCAGGGCTGATTGATGAGGAAATCCTATAAATTCTACCTTCAGAATATATCAGGAAGGTACCCACATCTTCACAACTCCATCCCTCCCCTCCTTACCAGTCCTTCATCATCTCTCACTCAGATTACTGCAGTTGCCTCCTAACTGCTTTCCCTTCTTCCATATGTCTCTACTTTAGGCTCTTTTCTCCATAGCAGTATGTGGCTTTTACTCTGATTGAGAAAGGGAGGCTTTGAGGGAGGGTCTACACTACAGTTTGGATATTTGTTCTTTCCAAACCTCATGTTGAAATTTGATCCCCAGTATTGGTGGTGGGGTCTAATTGGAGGTGTTTGGGTCATGGGGGTGAATCTTTAATGAATAGATTAATGCCCTCTCTGTGGGGTAGTGGTGAGTGAGTTCTCATTCTTGGTTCCTACAAAACCTGGTTGTAAAAAGAGCCTAGCACTGCTTCCTTCTCTCTCTTCCTTCTTCTCTTGCCCTGTGATCTCTCCACATTCCACTTTGCTTTCTACTATGAGGGCCTCCCAAGAAGCAGATTCTGATGCCATGCTTCTTGTACAGCCTGCAGAGCCATGAGCAAAATAAACCTCTTTTCCTTATAAATTACTCAGCCTCAGGTGTTCCTTTATAGCAACACAAAATGGACTAAGACAGATTATATAACAAAGCATTTACAATGGACGATGAAACACCACAAAATCTGGTACCCTATTACTCTCTGGTCTCATCTGCTACCATGTTTCCTCTTGTTCCATAACCCTTAAGTCACAGGCACCAGCCTGAAACAGCCTTTCTGACTGGCTACTTCTTCTGCCAAGTGTCTGCCAGGTAGCTGCATGGGTGACTCCCTCACTTCCTTCATGTTTTGAAGCCTTAACTAGCTACCCTATTTAAAAGTGAATACCTTCACTCCCAATACTCCCTCTCCCTTCTCTGCTCTATTTTCTTTCCAGCACATGTTGTCTTTTTATGTAATATACAGATTACTTATTTATTTGTTTATAATGGTTTTCAAAGACAAGAATGTAACCTCCACACAGTGAGGAATGTTTTCTATTATCTTTTTGTGTGTGAGAGAGATGCTGTATTCCTAGATCTTAAAACAGTGCTTAGGTCATGGTAGGCTTTCAAGAAATATTAGTTGAATAAAAAAAAAAGTTATGTTTTTCCCACAATAATCTATCCTAGTGCTGAACTTAGTAGATAACCCAGAATTGATTAACAATACATATTTGTTGAGTGAGTGAACGTGCAGCCTAAAGTGGAGATATTACTCAATAGATATTTGTTGGCTGATTAATTGTTTATGTTGTAAGTCTCCTTGACCACCCAAGGTGATTCTGATGTGGGTTATCTGAGGGTAATACTTGGAGATCCACAGGGCATAGGACAGGGAAGAAAGTTATAAAGAAGGAAAATTCACTTTGTGTCTCCTTTTGATGTTTTTCTGTTGTAGAACACCAAATTCAGGCTCATGTACCCAAAGCGCAGCTGAAGCCAAACACTTTGACCCCGATGCTTGGAGATAAAGAAAGTTTCATTTGACTTGGACAGAGTGAGAAGATGGGAGAGCAAAATCTCTCAGATCCATCTTCCCAAAGAGATGAAGTGGGGACATTTTATGCAGCTAAGTGGGTAAGGGAGGGAGTTTCAGGGGATGAGGGTAAAATCCATGTTTCTTTAGTCTCATATTAACATCTTAAGCAACCAGATTTCTGAGTGTCAGCAGTTAACTTCTTCAAAAGAATTCATTCCTTCTGAAAAACAAACTCATACATTTTTCTTGTGATCCTGGAGTTGTCTCTTCCTGCTTGATGAAAAATTGTGCAACAGCAGTTAATCATTACTGTGACAACAGAAGGTATTAAGCAAAAAGCATGTGGTTATGAGGTGCCTGAAAACAAGGCAGTCACTAAAAATGCAAAAGTCTCAAGGGGTCCAGCGAAACCTCCTTTAGGGTTTCTGCTTAAGTTGCAACTCAAACCCGTGATGCCCATATACATAAGCAACATGTGTTTTTCATCTTGGATGTTATTGCAGACTAACGTCAGATGTGAAACACCTCACACAGATCCTCAAGGTGTCTTCCCTAGAAAACAACAAACAACCCCTTGGATCTTTTCATCCGCCATCATCCACTTCCAGGGCGAATTTAACACAGAATCAGTTCTATTGTCAGATTAAGAAAGAATCTGTGTTCGCCTTCATGTGACTAAATTTAAAGTAATTTATTTTACTTTCTAGTGTGCAATATTAATTTTCTTTGAAGTTCCAAAATCATGATTGATTTTCATATAATACCCACATTTTTCTCATTGATTATAATAATTTATATTATAATTTATAATAATAATTATTAAATTATAAAATTATAATTTATAATAATTTCTTCCTTGCATCTTTTCTTTGTTTTTTCCTCTCCTTCCCTCCCTTCTCTTCTTTTACTCTCCCTTTGCTTCCTGCCACCCCACCTCTCTTTTGGTCCTTGCTTGTGCTCTAGTGAAACTGTGGACATCCAAGTGTATGGATGACAGCAGGCACCAGCATCTTCTATGTTACACACAGGGTTGTGAGCACAGCATGCCTTTGGCCCAGGCAGGTGGAGGAGCTGAGAGAAGCAGGCTGGCCATCTGGAGAGGAACATATGGGTGGTGTGGCATACATTCTCACAATTGGCAGCTGGGAGGCTCAGAAATAGAAAAGAGAGGTTTGACTCCTTCTCTTAATTAAAAAAAAAAAAGCAATTTGAAGGGGATATCAATACAGAGGGATCTCAGTTTAAAGTATAAACACAGTTTTTCAAAATGTTCATACTTGGCTATAATTTAAAGAGTTTTTCAAAATTTAGAAATGTTTCATTTTTATATAACTATGAAATGATTTTCATCACTTATCTTTTAATATTATTATATTCACAGCTTAATGAGACACAGACTGAACGGTACAGCCGTTCCATACATTGTAAGATTAAAAGAGTTATTTTGGGATTTTTTTCTTCCTATTGATAGCCAGGTTCTAACTGGAAAAGAATCTTGAATGATGGGTATGTACAAAACAGGGATAAAATAGTGTGAAAAATGGAATAGATATTTGTTAAAAAAAAAAAAACAAAAAAACTGCCCTTAGATTTATTCTAATCATTAGCCACTTTGGGCATATCTTTTAAAATTCTGGCCTAGGAAGCAGGAAAGCTGTGTTTCATTCAGTTCTAACTTTTATCTTTCCTGGAGCTTTAGGTGAATAATTTTCATTTCTTAGACTTCCCTTTCCTCATCCTAAAAACAAAACAACAACAAAAATAATCAAAATAAAAAGTCTCAATAGTCAGATATTTTGTGATAGGTTTCATGATTCTAAGTTCACTATAATTATAATTGAGCCAAGTGACTAAGATAGGACTATTGTATTTTGAACTAAAACAAATTGGAAATATGTCAGAACAATTAAATAAATTGCCTGGTAAAGCACATTAGGGCACTTACCATTATAATTAATAAACATTTGTCCACGGTGGCTATTTTATTAGCTAATCTTATAACATCTACATAATGAAATGAACAAGGACTTGAGTGATATATATAGATAGGTAAATATTTTTAAAAAGTAGGGCTTGTTACTTAGAGTATTGGTTTCATTCCTGGGCTCATCATTTTCAGAGTTGTCTATATTTTACACAGACTATGAAAATCATGTTTAGGGAGAAGTGATCAAGGGGATGAGGGGTCACTAAAATATTTAACATGGATATGGTTGAATAAATGAAGGTTTTTATTCCTGAAGTAAGGAGCTCCACATCAGAGTTGGAACTATGATACTTCTCCAGAAATATCTGAAGAAACATTAGGTAGAAAATGAGTTTCACTTCTTTTATGTAGACCAAAGGAAGTTCTTTCATTTATTTCTTGAATACTTATTAAGCACATATTATATGTCAGAGATTAAGCTAGATGCTATGGATCAGATATTGAGCAAAACAACTAAGACACCTCCCTTCATGAAACTTTTAGCCCAGAATCTAATAAATCCTAGAAATAAAGGTAAAATTACAAAGTAGGAAAGAAGTTGGTCTAATTAGAGAGGTCAAGAAGGGTTTCCCAAGAAAGATTATTTTTTCTAGATCTGTAAAGAATGCTGGTGATATTTTGATGGGGATTCCATTAATTCTGTAGATAACTTTAGGTAATATTGACATTTTAATGATATTTATTCTACCAATCCATGAACAAAGTAGATTTTTCCATCTGTTCAAATCATCTGCAATTTCTTTTTTTAGTGTTTCGTAGTTCTCCTTGTATAAATCTTGCGTATCTTTCGTTAAGTATGCTCCTATATATTTAATTTTCCTTGGGGTTATAGTAAAGGGTATTACGTTTTTGATTTGAGTTTCTGCTTGATGGTTCTTGGCATATATGAGTGCTTCTGATTTGTGTATATTGATTTTATAGCCTAAAACTTCACCAAATTTATTTATTAAATCTTGGATGAATACATGGGGTTTTATAGGTATAATATCATAGCATCAGCAGACAGCGAGAGTTTGATCTCGTCTGCCCCCACTTAGATGCCCTTAATACCCGTCTCTTGTCTAATTGCTATAGCTAGGACTTCGAGTATTATTTTGAGTAGAAGAAGAGACAAGAAATTATTGGAGGAGAATCTGAAAAATCAATAAATAAGAAGAAACTAACTTTGCACGAAAGGATTTTGTGTGTGCGTATGTGTATGTGTGTGTGTCTGAGAGTATGAATGAATGAGAACATTCAAGGTAGAAGGAATAGCATGTGCTAAAGCCTTAAAATAGCAGGGGCATGGTCAGACTGAGAAACCGAACAAGTGGCAGGGAAATAACATAGGTCCAAGGAGAAGGAAAATGTTAAGGCTGTAAAAAGGAATGAAAACATTTTAGAGTTTATAGGTCATGTGGATTGTAATAAGAATCCGTTGGGCCGGGTGTGGTGGCTCACGCCTGTAATCCTAGCACTCTGGGAGGCCGAGGCAGTCGCACCGTTTGAGCTCAGGAGTTCGAGACCAACCTGAGCAAGAGTGAGACCCTGTCTCTACTAAAAATAGAAAGAAATTATCAGGACAATTAAAAAATATATAGAAAAAATTAGCTGGGCATGGTGGCACATGCCTGTAGTCCCAGCTACTCGGGAGGCTGAGGCAGGAGGATCGTCTGAACCCAGAAGTTTGAGGTTGCTGTGAGCTAGACTGACACCAAGAAGGCACTCTAGCCCAGGCAACAGAGTGAGACTCTGTCTCAAAAAAAAAAAAAAAAAAGGAATCCATTGAAGTGTTTCGTGTAAGGGATAGAGCATTACATTAATTTAGACAAATGCAGTGTGCGCACCATTTAAAGAGATGCAAAAGTTGCAGTGGATTAACCAGTTGGGAAGCTCGTCTCTCCTGAAAAGAGATGGACATTTAGTCTTGAAGAATGGTGATGGCCAGGGAGGTAGGGAGGTTGGTAATCAGTTGGGATATTTCCGGACAAATATCAACAGAATTTTTTGTTGGACTGCCTTGTGAGATAGAGAGGGAGGGAGATGTCCAAAAGGACTCCTGTTTTTCTGGCTTGTGTCAGGGGCGGATGGTGGTGTTTTTGATTTCACCTGATAACACTGTTGGAGACCAGGTTTGAAGACTTGCATGCAGAGATCACGGGTTTGAATTGGTCGTGCTGAGTTCACACATCATGTTCCAATGTTAAAATCACTAAGACCTTCCATATATACAGTCCAGGGAGTCAAGTCACAGATCCGTATTCACGAGAGCCAGAGTTACTGGAAAAGCTGGGAGAAAAAAGGGCATGTGAAAGAAAACCTTTGCAAGAGCAGCTTACCTCTTCTTGGCCCCGATCTTGCTTTTTAAACCAATGCTGAGACAAGCATAAAAGGAATCCTCAGCAAACATTCAGCAAGAATCCAGTGTGACAATACCCACAGGTCTGCATTCAAGGTTGAAAGTGGTACTGGAAAAAAAAAATAAGCTTGTCTGTGTCTTGCCTTCTTGGCACTAAGCCTCAGTGCCTGCTGATAATTCAATCTGTTAATAAAAAGAGGGCAACCTTTTCTCCCATATCAACCATGAAATAAATAAATTAAACCCCCTATGAAGAAACGCAGACAGCAAAACAAGTAAAGAAATAGCTGAGAAAGGAGAAAAAAAAATGTCAATAAAAGCTATCGATCGTGAATGCTTTAAGAATGTAAACATTCAATATGGAAAAGAAAACAGAAGCATAATTGTTGTGGCTGATGAATATTTGCACAGCCTTCATTAGAATGCTCACAACAGTTAAAACTTCTAGAAAAACGTTTCTACATAAACATAGCATGCCTATAATTTAAACAATGCTTTCTCCTGCTGTCTGAGCCACTGCATAAAATAACTCTGAATTCCCATTGACTCCTAGGACCTTTGAAAGTTATTGTATTTAAAATATAAATTGTAGGACCTTTGTGAAATTTTACTGTGGATACATAAGTCTACTTTTAATCTCTTCAAGCTTTTAAAAAGTTGATATTTGGCAGTACACTATGCTGGGGGAAAAATTATGGCATGCCTTTCTCAAATATCTGGAGTTTATGACAGAAAGACATCACTAAGAAATCAATCACTCTCCAAGTTGAATATTTTCCAGTTTTGTCTCAGAAGTCGTCAGCAACTTCAAGTTTTTAAAACCATCATTTCTTTGGTAGCCTTTGGGCTGTGAAATCATGCAAATACAGTGTTTAATTGATGTAATTAAACACATAAAGCAACACTTGCAAAATTTTGTCCTGTGAAAATTAGCTAGCTTTAAAGTAAATAGGCAATTAATGGAAAAGAAAAGATAATTAAAAAGTATATATTGAGATTGTGTGTGTGTGTTTGTGTGTGTGTGTGTATGTGTGATATTATCACAGCTAGGGAAAATTTTTTTAATTGTCTTTTTGGTGGACAAGAGGACAAAGTAACATAAACATTTATTACGCTAACAGGTCAGTTTAGTATATTTAAGACTAAGCCAAATCATTAAGTCTAGTTTTCTGATATAACTTCTATTGAGAAGAAAGATCTACAGTGAATTTCAGGAGGGAAAAGTGTTTTTTGAAGAAAAGGGGGAAAGTCACTGTGTTGAGGACCTAGTTGCAGGCAAGATTTTTTTAACCTTTGGGCCACAGGAGATAAGCTCATTGTCTCCTCTCGAAGATATACCCTAATGCCTTATCCAAAATAGCTCAGCCTCCCCACTTGTTTTGACCATCTTGGTTGCTATAGAGCTGTGCACTTATTATTTGTCCTAAATCCCTTTCTTCCATTAGAAAAGAATCTAATCACATTCCTGATACGTTCTTGTTTCTTAGGAAACGATTAGCATTTTGTAGGGGCTCAAAGAATATTTTTTGAAGAAATAAGCACTCATTATATGTCACATGGTGTCCTAGGTATATTTATATACATTTTTCTTATAATTTTTTAATGTGCTTCACGTGTTATTGTTATTAATAAACACTTAATGAAACTAATTTGGTGAAATGAAATAAAACACACTTTCAGTGCCAAATTTCCTTAAATTTAAGTTATATTAATCTTACCCTACTGGTTGAAATATTTCTAAATGGCAACTTGATCAGATTACTACATTTACTACTTTATCAACCCAAACATATAATTAGCAATAGAATTGATGAGTAACTATATTTTATTTATGTGTATATTCTTGTTTTTCTGCATTTCAGGAGGCATATAATAAATGTTTTTGAATGAATGAAAAAATAGCATATAACTAGCTTCTGTTGGCAGCTACCGATATAAAGTTACTTGGCCCTAGGAGGAGAAAAATCCTGCCTCTCCTGATTACGTCTGGAGTCAGAACTCTGCATAGATTTTTATTTATAGGCACAAATGTCAGAGACATTAAATGTGTCAGAGAAAAAAGTACAGAACACAGAAAATGGAAGAGACGCAAATACGTAAATTCTGTGTATGACAACTCTCTAAAGTAGGTACCATTATTCTCCTCATTATATTGCTAAAGAAATAGAGGCACAGAGAAGTTAAGTATCGTCCTTGAGGTGACAAAGCTAGGAAGGAGGAAGATTGGAATTTGAAATTAGGCAGCATAAAACCGAGAGTCTGCCCTATTAACCATTGCGCTATAGCGCTTCTAGGTATCAAGTAGGTAAAGGGGTGCAGATACAAAGAGAACATTCCATGCAAGGAATCATAGATGAATGAAGTATGAGACTGCGGATGCAGGTAAAGACTAAAGCAGCTAGGAATTTTTTTTTTAAAAAATGACAATTTTCCTAAAAGCAAACGTAAGCCATTGAAAGGCTTTAAGCAAGGGATAGGAGTAGGGGAGTGACATTACGAGATGTGGATTCTGAAAAGGCCAATCTGCCTGCAGTGTGTGTGTCAAAAATATTAAAAAGAGTAGATCACAATGGTGAAATGAAAACGAGCATTTTGGAATGTTCTTAACATTCATATTATCTTCATGAGTCCCCTCATTGCCTGGCACATGGCAAAGAAGATAGATTGTGTTAATGAGGCAAAGAGGTATAACTTCTCCAAAGAATGATTAAAAGAGTAAGGTTTGCCTAAGCATCTGTTGTGCAGGTAATTATGGTAGATTACTTTTCCTTTGTGGTGGTAACAAATTACCACCAAGTTAGTGGCTTGAAACAACACAAATTTATCATCTTGTAGTTCTATCGAGTCCCAAGTCCAGGTGGTATGACTTGGCTGGTTCTACTCATGCCGTACAGTCTAGAACTAACACCTCATTTCAATCCTGGCTCTAGAAGACCTATTTCCAGGCCGAGTCCCACTCCCTTCAAAGGCAGCCATGATGGGTCTTTGAATCCTCTGACATTTCTCTTTCATCCTCTTCTCTCCAGTTCATCTCTTCTGCCTGAATATTCTGTCTCAGTCTTCTGCTGTTAAGAACCCATGTAATGACATTGGAACCACCTTAATAATGCAAAATAACCTCCCTAAATTAAGGGCAGATCAGTAGTCTTAATTCCATCTGCAATATTCCTTTTCACAGATGCCTAGATCAGAGGGCAGGAGTCTTTGGGGGACATCTTTAGAATTCTGCCTACCACATATGGTCTCCATTTTCTGCACACATATCACTTAGGATTAACTATATAGCACATAGAACTAATTTTTTTTTTATAATTTCAGCCATTTTGATCACTATAAATATATATATTTTTAATTCTTCCTTTAATCATAAAACAAGAGTCACATAAAAACACACTCTCTTGAAAGAAATCATAATTTCTACTGCTAGGGGTGGATATGTCATTATATCTGGAGCCAGTGTACTTGAGTGGAAATTGAAAGCCCTGAAATAAATTTCTTAATATGATAAATTAAGATATTCCACTCGTTCCAATTATCTTTTCAGCAACTCATCATTCCTCCAAGATTTCATATTGCTATTTCAGATACAAATGACATATTTTATCCAATCACAACGGCATTAATAATTTCATAGCAAAATATGACAAAAACAAGTGTACTTCAGATGATAGATGATAGAATTTGAAAGTCGAAACAAATTCTGATTTCACTTATTTTACTATCTATGGAAATACCTCTAGCAATGAAGGGAGGAAGGATATGAGATGGTAAATTTATGATTCCTAAGTGAGGAATAATTAGTCAATATTAGTATTTTGTAGGAGTATTCATGCTTTATCTAAATCAATCTTTGCAAACACATTAGATGCTTCAGAGATGCCCTTAAGGTAGTTACCAAATGATTTCCCTGAATTTTAAGGAGTTAACATGTTTCCCTTAGAAAGTACCTAATCTGAAGGTAACTGGGGTATTTAAGAAAACATTGCTATAAAATACAATAAATATAAATAATGACTAATAGTGACATTTAATTCTACACCCAGATAATGGGGTAAATTAAGTATTATTTAATGGATTCCAAATCTATACTACTTTCCCTCCAGGAAAAAAACATCAGGTAAGATTTAGTGAATAACTAAGCCTCTTTTTCATTTCAAAGAGCTTTGAAAAATTAGTGAACACCCCAACAACTAATAGGAAATTCACTTTCCTAAAAACAGAAACGATAAATGTGGGAGCCAGAATGAATAGTTATTTTCTAATTTGCCCTCTAGTGTTCCCAGAGTCTCATGTCTCATGTTCAAAGTGAACAAGGTATCTGTGAGCTCTGTAGGGGATCAGAGATAATGCAAAGGAGATGCTAATTACACGGTCATTATAGAATATACAACACGTTGATTGATTACAAGACACTAAACGTCTATGCAAATAAGGAACCAGGGCCAGAAGTTAAGAAACACAAGAATGTAAATGAGGTCAAGAATTCCACATAAGTCTCCTCAACTCTGACTCTTGAACCAGTAAGTGGGGAGGTTAAGGAGTTTTTAGATGTGTTTCACTTTGGAGTTCATGCTAAATATACAAAGTAACTAAAATGGCGTCAAACTGTTTCTCACATATTATATGAATACTCTATGTAAGTATATCAAGTATTTAGAGAGCAGTTGTTGGTGCTATAGGAATATATCTTTATCATTAGCCAAATCCCTGTTACTTCTCTGTTTCCGTACAAGAAATCTATAATTTCTGACCTCAACTCCAAAGTATATTCTATTTCCAAATAGGTAGGTGATTTCTGAGCCTATATTGCCTACGATTCTTTTAGAAAGTCCAAATACAGTCACATTTATCTAGTGTTTGTACCAGATCATTCATCTTTCATAATACAACTACTTAACGCTGAAAAATGCATAGGTAACTGACAGTGTTGGTCTCATGATACAAAAGAAAGTTTTTACATTTTTGGCTTTAAAAGTGTAGGTCAATTCACCAATACTTTGATGTACAATGTGGATCCAATTTGCTCACAGTCTATGCCTATTTGCTGTAATGGAAGTTGCTTGTTTCAAGTTTCATGAAGTTGAAATGATATAGAGTATAAATATATATATATCTTTCCACCATCTGAGTGAAACACAAACCTAAGGGTATCCAATGATTCAATACTCCCAGCCTACAAGGAACTTAATAACACCACTGGAGCCAACCACTTTATAATTTATTGGGGCCTCAGTTGTGTGAGTGCTCAGAATAAATCAGGGGAGTGGATTGCTATTTATGCCTTCTCCGATCTTCTGCCAAGCTCACGAGGACTGCCATTTTTATTCATACCATTTTTCGGGCTGTTAATTCATAGCTTACAAAGCAGGACTCCGAAAAATGACACAGAACTCAAATGAGCACAACTTTGCAACAGCATTTTCTAAAACGGGACCACAATTAAGGGGGAAATATTTTGTAATGTGTAAGTCCCATCTGAGATATACAAATTTGTTATCATTGCTCACTAGTATTTGGATTAGATAAAATCATGGCTATGTCACTAATGGGCAGAATTCTGTGGCAAACCATACATACAAAGGGGAAGTGAGGTGCACGTGTTAGAAAAAATGAATAGTAATGTGGTCTTCTGCTTTCGGTGTAGAATAATTCACAGACTCCTGAATATGCCTCTACTGAAGATCTTGGATATTTCCTATATAAGCTAACAATTTAAAGACAATTTGATGAAGTAATTGAGCATATACTCTCCGGAGAAAGACAGTTTGCATCTTCCACCACTTGCTGGGAATCGTAAGCCCTAAATACAGATAATAACTATATCTCTTTGTGGAACTGTTAATGGGATTAAATGAGCTGATGTACTTGGAGTATTTAATAGAGTGCTTGGCTCATATTAAGCACTCAATAATATTAGCTAGTAATATTGATAGAAATAAAAATGAAGCAACTTTAGTAGATGTTGCAGTCAACAACAAATTGCCACACTGATGCTATAAGATATTTTGGTGTTTTATATCTATTTCATTTAAAAATTACAACCTGTCTGCCTTTGAAAAGACTTCAGGCAACTTACAAAATAAAACATAATAGAGGATAGAATTAATCTGAATAAAATCATATTCCACTATTCTTTCTTTTCCCCTTTACCGGGTACAGTGTTCTACACATAATTGGCATATGAGTAAAGCTTGATGAATAAATAAATAAAAGGATAGAAAGGTAAGTGAATGTATGCATACATAAATGAAAGGCATTCTGCCTCTTCTGAAAGCTACAGAAAGATTATATTTTCAACATCTGACTTGAGAAGACTGCCACATTCTAGCAATGATTCTAAAAGTAAAGAAAAGTAGGACAAAAAAAATTTAGGTTATCTGTTTTTACTTTTTTTACTTTTCTGCTAAAGGAAAGCGAACATTTCCCCTCCTCTGGCATTAAGTGCAAGCAGAATATGGAGAGGACATGGTGGTACAGAGGAAAAGGATTCTAGTTTCTCTGCCTGGTTTTCTGCTACCTAGCCATGAGACTTTAATCTCCCTAGAACATTGGATTTCTCCATTGTCAAATGAAAGGCTAGGGTAAGAGTATTGCTAAAGTTCCTTTTACCTTCAAATTTGGGTGAGTGATTTAGATGAAAGTAACTGTCTGTAGCTACCGTATCAGGCTGTAGGAATTGATTCTCTTGTTAAAAATGCAACCTTAATAAGTCAAATCTAGTCTACTCTAGTGGGATATAATTTGTGATTCTGAGATCCTGCCCGTTATCAGTGACAAAGAATCATTTACTCCTTGATTAGCTGGGAATCAACAGAACTGAAGCTCTGGATACAGACTGACTGGCGTTGAATCCTGACTCTGCTGCTTATTAGCTGTAGTCAAGCAACCTCCCAGTTCCTCCTCGCCTTCATCTTGTAATAAGGAAATGATCATAGTATGTATACTTTCAAGCTTCTTTGAAGGATTAAGTTATTGTCATTTCTTTAGGAGTATAGCAGAGTTAGTGCCAGTCAACTGCCCACTATTAATATTGAAGCTCAGAGTTGATCTGAGGAGTTTCCCAGCAGATGAATGGCCACATGACTTGTGTCTTTAAGCCTATCCTAATAGATACATGAATCTGCATTGCAGGGGCCATGCATTTATTCACTCTTCAGCAGTAATTTACCACAAATATTTGGTGACCTCCACCTATGTCCCAGGTACATGTATCAAGCATAGATGATGCTGTAGTAAGGATATATATGTGTATATATATATATATATGTATATATGGATCCAGCTTTCAAAGTGCTTAAGAGGGCAGAAATTAACAAAATAATTCCATAAGTAAACATCTTACTTTCATTAATTTACTCTAATTGTTTTGGTTTTGGTGCATAGAAGTAGCAAACATAAACATTTATAACCAATATTATGCTTATTCATATTTAAGAAAAAAATACAATAAAAACAAATTCATTTTTAATAAGGACACATATATTGCTTAAATTAATACAATGCATTGCTCCACTTTCTGCCTTCATATTCAGTGTAAAGAGGCCCACCTGCCCACATTCTTCAAGACAGATTTGCAAAACCTCTCTGGAATATTAAAGCTGAGTGTTCATCCATTCAACCAGTACTACTGATCATTTTCCTACATGCTAGGGATGCTTTAATGAAAAAGACTGAAAAGATTCATATCCTTGGGGAACTTATATTCTATTTTGGCAAAACAGACAAACCACTAGCAAATAAATGAATACATAATTAAATAGGTAGAAGAACTATCTTACAGTTAAAATGCTTTGAAGAAAATTAAAAACTAGGTGATAACATGATACTATGTGCCTGGATGACTGTGATAGGATGAATGGTTTTTAAAAAGCTTCTTGAAAGAAGTGACATTGAACCTGATGGACGAGAAGGGGACATACATGGGAGGCATTCATGAGAGAATTCCAGGGAGAGGAACCAGCAAGTTCTAATGGCCAGAAGTGGAAAACTAACATGTTGGAATAAGAGAAAATTCAGTGAGGCTAGAGTTCAGTGGGCAAAAAATGAGAAGAGAAGGGGTAGGAGGAGGAAGAGTCCAAATCATATAGGACTTTGCAAGAGAAGGTAGAAAGATGAGAAGTTTACCCTAATAGAAATGCATAGCCATTGGAAGATTTTAAGCAGAGCAGGAATACATGGTAAGTGATTAAAAGAGATATTTACATAATTGTAAAAAGATTGTATGTATTGGAAAAGTGCAAAAAAAATGTAACAAGGAAACACTTATGAAAAATGTAACAAGGAAACACAACATACCATGATGGTTTCAATGGAGATTTTAAAAGTAGGTAGATTTGGGGTTTATTGTAAAAGTAAAGCCCATAGAAACTGCTGAAGCACTGGATGTAGTGGGTAAGAAAAAGCGAGAAATCAATGATAATTATGAGAACGTTGGCTTGGGAAATGAGACAGAAGGTGGTATTATCAACTCAGATTAATTCTCTTATTAAGTCAGATAAGGAATTAATGAGAGAAAAGCCAGTGTGGTATATAGGTCAGCTGTTGGCAAACTTTCTGTAAGGGGCCAGCTAGTAAATATTTTACTATCTGCAGACTGAATGAGGCTCTGTTGTGGTGTGAAGTAAGCTATAGACAAATGTAAACAAACGCTATGGCAGTGTTCCAATAAAATTCTATTTAACAAAATTATGTGTGGGTCAGATTTGACTCACAGCTATAGTTTGCCAGCACCTGGTACAGAACAAAACTTTTGTTCAGATTATGTTAAATTTTAAATGTTTATCAGACATCCAAATGGAAATATCAAGCAGACATTTGGATATATAAATGTGGAGTTCTGAGGTCAAGACTCAAGGCTGAGCTTTGGGACTTACCAGCCCTTCAGTGGTATTGAATGAAGTCACCAACGCTGAGTGCAAACAAAAAGAGAAAGGAAGCTCAAAGATAATGTCTTGAAACATTCCAAACTTTGGAATTTTGAGATCAAGAAGTGGTCAGAAAGGAAATCCCACATGGGTTAACGCTAACGAACTCAAGGAAAGAAAACATTTTCAGAAGAAAGAAGTACCCAGCCATGTCGAAAGCTGTTAAAGAATTAAGTAAGATAAAAAGGAAAGATGAGACTATTTGTTTTGGCAATGTGGAAGTTACTGATGGCTAAGAGTTGAGTCTCTATGGAATGTGAGAAGAAGCGGAGATATAAGTGTGCAGTCAAGGTGTGGCTTTTTTTTTTTTTTTTTTTTTTTTTTTTTTTTTTTTTTTTGAGACAGAGTCTCGCTTTGTTGCCCAGGCTAGAGTGAGTGCCGTGGCGTCAGCCTAGCTCACAGCAACCTCAAACTCCTGGGCTCGAGCGATCCTTCTGCCTCAGCCTCCCGGGTAGCTGGGACTACAGGCATGCGCCACCATGCCCGGCTAATTTTTTCTATATATATTAATTGGCCAATTAATTTCTTTCTATTTATAGTAGAGACGGGGTCTCGCTCTTGCTCAGGCTGGTTTTGAACTCCTGACCTTGAGCAATCCGCCCGCCTCGGCCTCCCAAGAGCTAGGATTACAGGCGTGAGCCACAGCGCCCGGCCAAGGTGTGGCTTTTTATGTAAGACTGTGTGATGGTTGAACATGCTTATTAGCTGTTTGGAATGAGTTATCTGCAACAGAATATAGTAGAATATAGCAATGTAGTAGAAGAAAAAGAGGACATGTGTAAGGACTGAATTTTCCAATAAAGAAAGACTGTCTCAAATTCAGTGTACAAGAGAGGAGGGTAACCTCATTTCAGAATGTGAGGATCTTGGACAAGTCATTTCCATTCTTCTTTCTAGAAGCTTTATGTATCCAGCAGTGGTGTGCCTGTTTGAATCAGTTATAGAGCGTCAATGTAAAACATTAAGGGATTTTAACTTTTGGCAACTTGAAATTGGCCACTCTGTGGGTATGTACAAAAGAGAAATTAGGCAATTTCTACAAATCAGGACTTTTTTGAGAACCTGAGCACTACTTTAGGACTATTAGTAACTTGGATCTGTTATAGTATCAAGAGACTGCCATAGAAATTGCTACATGATGTCTTAATAATGAAATTCCATGTCAACATTCCACAAACTGCCATGCGCTACTGCTGGCCACCTGTACTGAAGGAAACTTTGAAACTAGCATTAGAATTAGATCCCAGAGCCCTGACTCTTTAGAGTTAATTGGAATGTATCAATAGAAATGGGACCTTGAAGCTTAGAAAATATCTAAACTGTGAGAATCTATCTGGAATGAAGATTAATCAGACACCTACTTTCACAGCAAAATCTAATCCCTACTCAAAACCTGGGCTTTTGACCTCTAGTTGGCCAGTAGATTCTGAGTTCTCTGCTTATGTCATCCAACTATTGCCACTTTTAATTGGTGGCTGGTGCTGAGGACTTCCTACCCCTAATTTCCTTTGGCTTCTCAAGCTGGGTTTGAGCAGTCTGGTGATGTTTTCCCAGCAGCGATCTCTGTTCTAATCTCGAATTGTTCTTTTCAAATCTCAACTTGATGTTGGCAACCTCTACCAACAATGTTTGAGACACAATTTCCACAGAGAGCAACAGTAGACCTTCTAAACTATTATGTTGGGATGTGCCCATCCCTTCAATTCTACAAACGGGAATGATGGTTATGTATGTGAAAAAATAAAAAAGTCAAAGTTATTTTTATTTTTAATTAATGGGAACCAAACTCAAAACTACTTGCTACCAAGTCTTCAGTTTTCATAAGTGAATCTCATGCCAGAGTACACAGATGGCCCCAAGTCTCCTTCAAGAAGCCCATCCCGCCATAGGCAGGACTCCATGGCATCTAAATTTGTGGCATAAGGAAACCTAAATGAAGCCACTTAGATCTGTGATCCTGCACATTATGGCTCTCAGGTTTAATGAGGTTGGCATGTCCCGTGTGTCTAAGTCAATTATGCTTCTAATAGGATAGTGGCAAGAAGCAGGAGAAAGTAAATTCATTCTCCTGAAAGAGCCCCATTCCTCTAATTTTTAATAGATTTCCTAAGATCTCTCCCTGAATAAATATCTGGATAAGATAGAGAACAGTGCAATTGCCTAAGGCTGGTATTTTATCTCCTTTCTGGTCCCCCAAAATCTTTTGATTTCAGATTTAAAAAAAAAAAAAACACACTGTGATGCAAAACTAAGTAATTACTATTATATATTAATGAGTTCATTGGTTAGACATTGTGATTGGACAATGAATAAAATTTCACTGCCCACGGCTCAATTATATTGTTTTATTAACTAAAAATAGTCTTCAGAAGTGGTAAAAGAAATTGGAATAAATTATTCTCATTAATTGTATTTCTTGCTCATTCCATCAGTTTCTTATTAACTGAATTTACCAAGTTTATTATTGTAATTTGTGTTATTTAAGCTACTGGAGGAATATGAAAATTGTAAGGGATGGCAAGGAAGGAATTTCTAAGCTGGGGAAAAAAAGAGGATTGAAACTAAACAGTCAGGAGTGATCACAAAGAATTTATTTGTTTTTACTCATTCTATGTATTTTGTGTTTCTTGGTGAAGTATGAGAAGTCTGCAAAAAATGTGAGCATCTATGAAATTACCTGCTTTTTAAAAACATTACTGACCATTATAAATCATGGCGCCTTATATTTGTACATGTTTTACATTGCATAGTGTGTATTCACTATATCTCTGTTATTTATACTTTACAAATAAGAATCAAAATCCAGAAACGTGGCTAAAGTGTCACAGGCAGACAATGGCGAAACGAAGACTGAAATCAGGTCTTCTCGGCCCAGTATTCCTGCTCTTTCCTTTATCTAAGCTAGTAGTTGAAGAGTCTGTATATTTAACACTTATTTATTCATTCAGTTAATATTTAAGTAATGTTTGAGACCCATCATGTGTCTATCCTGTGCTAGTACTGGCCACACAGTGGGGAATGAAAGACAAAATCTCCTTTCTCACTGGGGCTTAGAGCCTCGTTTGGCCTTAGACAAAACAATAAGAAGTAATGTGTAAGAATAGCAAAATTATTAAGACAAATGTTATTAAAATGCATAGGGTGTTGTTAGACAATGAACAGGGGTAGGTCTCATTTTAGGTGGTAAATAATAAGGGTAGGTCTTTCTGATGATGTGAAACTTAAGCAGAAACCTGGAAAATGGAAAGAGCCAACTATATGAAAAGTGGAAGAAAAAAGTATTCCAGGCAGAGAGAACTTGTGGCAAGGAAAGAGATTGCTATATTTTAAAAAACTGAAAACTGTCCAGTGAGATGAGGAAGGAAAGAATGATGGAAAAGAAAATACAAGGAAGACAATCTGGAAAAGCCATTAGGTCCTCTTAGGAAGTTAAGTATTGCAAGACACAAAAAGGAGGTTACATTTTATTCTTGGTTCAGTGGGAAGTCAGTGCATTGTTTCCAAGAGGTTGTGACATGATTATTTTTTGTGATCCTCTTAGCAATGTGGTAAGTAGGAGAGGTATTATACCTGTGGACTGTAGCACATACAGATACAGAGAGCTTTAGATAACTTGCTTAAGGGTATATAGTCATTTAGTCATGGTCATCTCACCCAGCTTTCCCTACCTAGCTTGGTAGAAATATTAAAAATAAACTTTGATATTAGAACGATATGAGAACCACCTCATGGTTTAAAAATAGCTGAACAGTTTCAGAAACTCTACTGTCAAAATCTACATACATCCCAAACAACAGAGAAAACGTCAACTTTCAGCAGTGTATTACAGTTCTCTGAGCTTTATGGAGTTTAAAATCAAAATGCTTGTGTGGATTTTTGGCAATGGGCACACTGTTTACAAGGATTGCCATTTCTTTAAAAAGAACATGCATGTTTAATATACAAGCTCTACTCACGGCTTGGTATCATGAGGATTAATTAGTTAAAGCTACACAAATATGCTGAGGATAAAGAGTGCTAACACATCAATACATCGTGTTCTTGCTGCTCTAAATCAGATGTCCTAAGACTGGAAATATTTTAGAATATTTCCCTTCCCTGCAGTAAAATGTTAGGTGTTTCTACCTTTGTTATTATATCCTCCATGCCTATAACAATGCCTGGCATGAAATAAGTGCTCAATAAATTTGTGTTTCATGAAATAAATTAAAATATGTTATAAAAATCCTTTGCAAAAGTGACATTATTAAAACACTGATTATTTCTAATTTAATTGCTTCTTTTTTCTATCACTGATTATATCATTTACACTATTCTCTGCATATGAAGTGGTGAAAATTAACTGACTATATATGCAAATGTTTACGCTTATGTGTAATTTATTCTGTAGAATGTGCAACCATGGCAGTGGAGTGGGGGGAAGGTGTCAAAATGCCAGTGTTCTATTTATTGGACTGCCTTGCCAATTACTGATTTGTTTTCTTCATGGCAATAATACGAGTTGTGATTGAATTATTTGTCTACTTTCTGTCTGTCTTAGCAGAGTACATTCTCCTTGAGGACAGAAAACTTGGTTTTCTTATACTTCCTTTATTTACAAATCCTTGCATTATCTCAAGGCCTAGGCTCAAGGTACTTAGTAAATATAAGGAGAATAAATCAACTCATGAAATAATGAGTACACTAGGTTGAGATACGTAACTAAGGATTCTCTTGGCTCATAAATCCTCATTCCACTATACCACTTCCATTTCTTTCCTTTTTTCTTTCTCTTTTGTTTGAAACAGGGTCTGGCTTTGTCACCCAGGCTGGAGTGCAGTGGCACAATCTAGCTCATGGCAGCCTCCAACTCCTGGGCTCAAGAGATCCTCCCAAGTAGCCAAGATTTCAGGTGTGAGCCACCAAACCCAGCTCTGCTTCTATTCATCCTTTAAACCATTCATTATTCAACAGTTTTTGAAGGCCTCATGTATCAGATATTATATTAGATATTGCATAAAAATATGGAAATAAGTATGGACTTTGAGGAAGGTAAGTTAAAATAATAAAATACATATAAATAAAATAATCATAAAGTACAACATTAGCATATGAATACTGATGTATCAGGCAGTGGAGGATATGAGAGTCAGGAAAGGTTTGGAAGAAAAGAAGGAATGAGTCAGTATGGAGAGGGCCTGAGAATGATGTCAGGGGTCAGTGAGAGGCTCCAAGAAGGGATAGTTTTAAAATTTCAGAGACTAGAGAAAGAAATTGAGGCTGGAATAGAGCAATCAATACAGAATGAGAAGCATGGTAAGGTTGGAGAAGCAGAAACTTACCAAATAGGATTGCCTGATAAAACACAAGATAACCAGTTAAATTTGAATTTCAGATAAACAATAATTTTTTGTGTAAGTATCTCAAGTATTTCATGTGTCATATTTATACTAAATGCTTATTTAGGATTTACCTGAAATTCAAATTTAGCTGGGCATTTTTTTTGTACATACAGTTGACTCTCATTATTTATGAATTTGTCTATTTACTAAAATTTTTTTTAGCCCCCAAAATCAGTACTAGTGACACTGTCACAGACATTCAAGACATGTGCACAGTGTCAAAATTTGACTCACCCAACACATATGTCCCCAACTGAGGTTGAGCAAGACAGCACTCTTTTTGTTTGAACTCTTACACAACACATTGGACCTTTTTCACAATCTATTTATTGCCATGTCTGTCTTATTTTTACATTTTGTGTTTTGTGTTGGTGATCTTACTGTTTGAAATGACCGCCCCAAAGCTGAAGTAATGGTAGTGTTCCCAACCGCACAAAGGCTCTGATGTCCCCATGAAGACAATATGTGTTCTAGGTGTCCGTCCTTCGGGTATGAGTTGTAAGACTGTTGGCTGTGACTTCAAATATTAATGAACCAACAGTAAACATATTAAATAGTGTCTTTAAACAGAAACATGTAACACAAGGTTGTGTACCGATTGGTTGATGAAAATATTGCAACCAGAGGTTCTTAGTAACCTACCTCTGCACTTCCCCTAGGAGCAATGGTTCTGCATTCCCCAATTCAATACTGGCAGCAACTTTATACAATGTTAGTATGGCAAATAATGATGATCAATTGTATGTATGCATGTGTTTGTATATATGTATATATATTTACGTTTATATATTTATATGTATAATTTATGAATGTATGCATTTTATATTTATACATAAATATACATATTTATTATGTATGTATTTTTTGCTTGATTTTGTAACCTGAAGTATGAGCCTTACAGACCATGCTAAGGAGTTTAGATGTCATTCCATGGTTCTATATTTGATAAAAAGCCATTTAATGTTTATTAATAGGAATGTACATATGGAGAATATGTTGAGGGAGGGCAAATTTTCAAGTGGAGAGAAAAATCAGATGCCTATTAAGGTATCCAAGGGAAGGATTGATGACAAATGGGTTTAAAGATAGACAACTGTTGGTAGAGATGGAAAACAATTTGGAAAATTTTAGCCTTTATTCTGAAGGCTATGTGCCAGCAACCCCACCTCCCTGATAAACATGAACTCTCGTATACATATGTATGGGTACACAGGTGGGAGAGAAAGTTAGAAAGGGAGGTAGTATTGGCCGTCACCTTAATGGGTCATTTTGAGAACAAAATGATATAATATATGTAAAGCAGCTGGTATAATTTGCCCTCACTGGGAACACACAAGAAATGTTAAATGCATTCTCCCACTGGTCTCACTTCTCTACAAATGATCTTATATTTTGCATAATTATTGAGAGAATTTAAGACAGAATTTTATTTTCACAAAAAGTGAATTTCCCAGGCAGTTATTTTTAAACAGCTCATATGACATCTTTTTAGCATCACTACATTTTTCACATCTATGAAAAGTTATTTGCAAGTGACTTGGACTCTCCCTTAGGCTTAGTGGTATAGGCGCGTATTTGTCAAATGTCCAAAAATTTCTTAGTATTTCACAGGCATAAACATATAAATACTCAGATGGTCCTCTTCTTGGCCAGCACCAGCAACATAAGGCATCAAAGAAGCCTGCCATGTGATCCAAACCTTGTAGTCTTTAATTCAATACTAATGGTTGAAATATAAGAGCAAACACTTGTTCATGTTCCAGAGTCATCTGCTATTAAATCCACTTGGCAGGTCAAGTTGGAGAAATGTTGACACACAAAATGTTAAATAAAGGTTTGCTTTAAACCTCCATACTTTACAGAGCTCAGATTGAGTTTCTGGCTTATCAGTGATAAATACTGCAAGATCAGATGTTATATAAACCTTCCCATATCTAGCAGGCAAATGTTGGAAGGGTCCAAAGAATATAACAGAACCCTTTCCAGATGCAAATATAGGGGATAGGGGTTAGAAACCAGTTTGGTTTAAGATTAGCTCTATGTTCAATGAAACTGTTTTGGTGAACCAATTCAGTTATTCAACAATTAAATGCACACACACACACACAGGCACTTATTTGAATAACTTGTATGTATTCAGCGAGTAGCTTAATGTAAAGCAATTTTGCAATAATAAAGTGGAAACATAGAAAAAAAGATACAGGGGAAAGAAAACTGTATTCTCTAAATGTGTGCTCAAAGTTCTGTCAATAAGAAATCTCTGACAACTCAAGGGGAAACAACTTTGTCTACTAATCTAATTGTATACACAAGCAGTAGAGTCACAGGGAAGAAGGGTAAAATTCACTTTTCTGTGTGCATGAATGTGTGCTGACCTGAACATATGTAGAAATTGAAAAAAAAAAAATCAATGGTGGAGGTATTAAACAAATTTGCAGGAGACCTTTGTTTTGAACTAAGCTTTGGCACTAGGCCCTGAAAGATCAGACTGAACCAGAATAGAGTCACCCATGTTACCCCTGGGTGCCACATAGTCAAATCTAATTTTGAAACAGGCCATATTAAAACAAACAGACAAGAAAAAAACATGGGCGATTGACACCCACCAATCAGAGGCACCCCAGTTTATCTGAGCTGGTGTAATAAGAAAGTCCCCTGCATTTTAACCTCATGAGGAAGGTAACTACGAGGTGACCAATCTGTTTTTGTTCCCTATTTCTGTTTTCTCCAGCCCTTTCTGCCTATAAAGTCAACCTCCCGTGCTCAGCTCATCGGTGCTCTCATTCTGTTTTTAGAATGACATGCTCCCCCAATTCATAAATCAAAAATATAAGCAATTAGATCTTCAAACTAATTTTGTTGTTTTTAACAGAGGTGGCAGATTAAATTTCTACTAGATACAATGAATGTTGCTTTTGTTGGCACCCTTGTGTTATAATTTAGCATCTGGGGTGAGATAAAGTCTCATGCAGAGTGATTCTCCCTTCTTGAACAAAAAGATGTCACTAGACACAGAAGGGCAACAATATCCCCTTCAAACTTTTTTTTGAAGGATGTTCAATATTTTATTTGACCCCAAAAGGACATCATCAGTAGACACAGTGTCATCCTGAGTAGATTTTGTGGGTTGATGGAGCAGAGAGAGAAGAGGCAAGACAAAACATTTGTTAGCAACAGATATTTGTGCGTAGGATACAAGCGTTGTAGCTTCTTCTGAGTCTTTCCCTCAAAATGTTTATATACAAGGAACTATTTATAGGTAGGCTCATTATATTTTTCTGCTCTAAATTCATACCACTAAACATGACCTGACTTCTCCTTTATCTCACCTTTGCCTTGCTTAACACTAATAGTGTTTAATCCTCCACTCAATCTCCTTTCTTTCCATGTTTGGAATGTTCTTTTCCACCTATCACCATCACTTGGGAACCTGTTAGAAATGCAAATTCTGTGTCTCCAGCCCAGACCTCAGCATCAGAAACTCTGAGAGCTGGGCCAGCATTCATGTAACACACTCTTTGGTGGATTCTAACACATAGTGAACTATGTGAACTATGTTCACTATAGTGAACGTAGTGAACACATAGTGAACACCAGAAATTCAGAGAAATCTAAAGTGAGAGAGGTGCTCTTCTGCTGGCCTTGAAGACAAAGCAAGCTTCCAATGGTGTGAGAGAGCCTATGAAAGGAGACAAATCACAAGAAACTGGGAGCATATTTTAGGAGCCTAGAATAAAATATACTCTAGTCAACAGTAAGAAAACAAACAGCAACTTTGGTCTGTTCCATAGCCAAAAGAACAATAACCTGGACACACTTAGGAGAGGACCCCAAGCTTCAGATAAGATTGCAGCCCAATAAGATCTTGAATTCAGCATGATAAGACCCTGAGAAGAAAACCCAGCTAACCTGTGCTAAACCGTAAATACCACGAGATAATAATTTACATCTCTTCTCTAGTGATTTTTTGTGTGACAGTTGATCTGTAGCAAACTAGCCTACCATTACCAGAAGCAAAACAAATGCCAAATGATATTGTAACAATTCTAACTTTAAAAATACAATTAGTCCCAATAGATCCACTCCATCATCATTTTAAAAGATTATTTTTGACACTAAAAATATAAGAGTGTCTAAAATATTCAGTTTAGGAAATAAAAGAAAATCAAGATTTGCAAGTAGATATGAAGAGTTAGTACAGGAGGATTCTTAGATTTGTAGACAGTTCTTTTACAGGATTTATTAATTCAATGTTGAATTTAATGTGGTGAACTAGGTAGGCATACGCATTTGTTTTACTACTGACAGCCAATGGAAATAAAAACAATGATAGAAATAAAGGTAGAAGTCCAAAGGAAAAGAATGTTTACCGAAAAAGGGAAATTTTTCAATGAATTTCTATGAATTAGAAAATGAGTGGAGCAGGTAAAAAGTTACTGTCATTAAAAGTGGAAGAGTCAGCCCACCAGAGTCCCTGCTAGCCTGTGACTTCAGCATGGGCAGACGTTGAAAATTTTGAGAAGACAATGGGGGCAGAAAATAGAAATTAATTGAAGGGCTCCGTGGACTAATTCTACAGCTTGACAGTATTTTCTCTCTCAAAGCAGTATAAAGTGTAAAAGGCAACAGTGTTCATCATGAAGGAAACACTATCCCAAAAGTAAGTAATTCTTCTCTAAAAGTATTGAGTTTTCTCCTTAGAAAAAATTAGGATCTTTGATGAAGATGGTGGTTTTTATCTTACCTTAGTGCTTGAGGAATCTGTGAACAGCATCACCATCCTTCTAAAGCATGAAGTGACAACCAGAGATCACTAGAGGGTTCACAACAACTTGAAAGAGGGAAAACAAGAAAAATATATGGAATATATTAAAAAAAAAAGCACAGACCTGATTTATGAAAGGAAATAATTTAAAAGTTATAATCAATCTATGCAGAAACATTCAAAAACCTATTACAACCATTAAACAAGAACAGTATGTTATGCAAATTTAAAACCAAGAAGAGCCACTTAGAGAATAAAAATATACTTGCCAAAAATAATAACTAAAATAAACTTGAACAATTCTCATAAAATAGGAAGAAAACAAAAAAGGACAAACAAAAATTATTGAATATCTTACTGAGAACAGAGGAAATGAAAAAAAGAAGATAAAAGAAATAATAGAAGATAATTTTGAAGAAATAAAGACATAAATCTTCAGATTTGAACAATGATTATCCAGAAAAAGGAATGTAAAAAGAACATAGACATGTTTTCTTAAAATTTCAGAGTACTTAAGATAGAAAGAAAGTCCCTAAAGCTTTCTCCTTTTTGAGAAAAGAAAAACAAGTTTACTACTGATGAAAAGAACCCAACTGTTTATCTATCATCTATATTGGATGCTAAAAGGCAATGGACAAGTAACTGTAAGGTTTGAAGAACTGAGAAGAGGGGAAGAAAGTATTTGAATGAAGGAGGGAATAAGAAAAGAAGAAAAGAAAAGGTATTTTCAGACATGCAAGTAGAAGGAAAATAGTCTCTTGTTTGCCCACATTTGTATAGAGGTAGCCTTCATAAAACTAAAGCCAGAAAGAGAAGTCTTTACTTCTTGGGAAGAAAAGAGGTTGGAAAAATATTGCTGTCACTGTTAATGTATAAATACTTTTGAAACCATTATATTTGTAATCAGTATTAATCTGAAGCATGTATTGATTTAAGGAAATTATATTTATTATTTTAATAATTTGATTTAACATCAATTTTACCTGAAAAAAATTTTAGTCCAATAGAAATTATTTATTTTGATTATTATATATGCCACTAGACTAGTTCTGATCGATTATTTAATTGCATTACTTTCTCCTCATCCTTTCTACCCCCAGTCCTGATGTAAATGATTCAGAGTCCTCAGTCTGGCTCATGATTATCCATCAACACAAATCCTTTCTTTGGAATACAGTCTTCCTCCAAAAACTCCTCCCTAAATAAATTTTCTTCATCATGCCTGACATACAACATCCATGGCTAGCGCTGTAACACAACAAAGAAAACATGAACAATGAAGCTTGCTAGAAAAAATTAATTTGAAAAAAAATGTTTTTTTTTTCTTTTTTTCCACAGGTGGCTTGTCATTGCATCTTGTCATAAAATCTGGATGATGTGCCTGGTGCTGAAGTGTATTTGAAGCAATAAAGAGCTTATGCAGCCATCAAATACCATGGTTTGCTTCCACATTTAATTGACTTCCAGAATTACTGATAACCATAATCCAAATAAGCATATTAACAGACTGCTGTTATATAAAAATACCTGTAATGGGGTACAGTGATGGTTTTGTTTTGTTGATCTTGGAGAGAATACTGGAATTATCTAATTCAATTAATTCAATTATCTTCTCTTGTCTGAACCATTGATTGCACAACCAGATTTAGACTTAACAAAAGGGCATTAAATGCAATGCAGACTGGGACAAAAAAAAAAAAAAGCCAGCTTAATTATACGTGTTCTCATGTGCAAGGCTTTTTTTTTTTTTTTTTCCTTTTGGCTACAGAATAGAGCCATAAGCAAAGTAGATTAAGCACCTTCCTTCAAGGAACTTTCATTCTAGTAATTTTGGTTTTGTTAAAAGAACAACAAAAAAGGAAAAAAAATAGTAGGCAAAAGTAGTAGCCTCATATTTTAAAAAAAAGTATTATCTCATTTGCATTTTTGAAATGGACCATTATTCAGGTTAACATAAAAAGGTGCTCCATTTCTGATTTTACTTGGTGAACATAGTCACATTTTCCTCTCAAAGGCAAGAAATCTACCTGGGACTATATAATTTCTCTGAAAGATGTACTCAGTCAGAAGACTCTTCCTTTATCTCTAGAGGGAAAGATAATTGTGTGAAAAATCCTTCCTTCATATTTTATTCAACTGTACTCCTAAGTGGAAAAATGTGCAAGAAAGCCTTAAGAAGATGGAGAGATGTGTAGAAAAAGGAGAAATCTGGAGAGACCCTAAAAAGTTACAGGAGAGTCAGTCTAATAAGACATAAGTGAAAGCCACAAAATCTGTACTGCAGATATTCAAGTGCAAATGAAGAGCAGCATCTTCTAGAAGTATCTAGAAACAATTACAACTCGCCAATCCATGGTGCTGTGAGACCATGCATGCCCCATTGTAACCGATGACTTTAATCTCACTTTCCTTTTGGATGTTACCCAGACCTGAAGCCCTTCATTTCCTTCTCTACCTCCACGAACGGTTACCGAGCTCTTCTCATCATTGAAGTGATTGTGTAGACCTTCTTGCCAGTGCCCTTTCCTCTGCTGTGAGTGTCTAGCTGAAATTTCCACTTACTGAAATCCCAAATATGCTTTAGTTCTGAATCAAATCCATCCCCTCCTCGACTGTGCACTTGAGCCCTCTAGCTGAAGTATTTGTCTCTCATCTTCGCCCTTATGTCTTGCCTCTCACGTGTGAATAGAAGGTATTATGTGTAGCAGTATCCTGGAGATATTAGTGGCCATAGTTTATCTTTCCAAACTGCAGTCAAATTTCCTTGAAGTTCATAAGTATGTTTTGCTCAGATTCAAACAGGCCAACAAAGTAATGGATACAGTTTAATGAGTCCTGGACTCAACTATGTATAATGACTGTCACTAACAATCCCTAGGATCTTATTTAAAACCCTTAACAATTCTGAATTCCAGTTTTGCACCTATGAAGTGGAAGTGCTTCACCACGATAATGGTGTGGTCCTACTTCTACTTCACAGTGGCAAACAGACTGCTTTTAATGAAGTTGGCTTTCATACACATTAGTTGAATGCTGAATGAATTAACTTCATGGGGTAAATGATGTGGCTGATACAATGGAAAGGATGCAGAATATGGCCCCAGAAAAGGGTGTCTGCAAGTCTGGAACTGACATTTACTGGTTCCACAGATTTGATAAAGTCCCAATTTATTTGTTTATGAAGTAGGAATAAAAACAAGATCTATTTTAAATTCCACTGTGTACATCAATTTAAGCAATTGGTAGTGGGATATACATCTTGTTTTGCTCTCTTTGCATATTACCCTTTTCCACTCATTGAGCTTGTGCTTATTGGATCAGCAGGTGGATATAGCAAGGAGCACACTTAAAATACCCAAAGAGGGTTCCTGGTTCTTTCTAAGCCTTGGAGTATAGAGACACAACACTGGGCATAAACAAAGTGCTTGTCTGAGAAATAAGAAAATGGAAAGTGAAGAAAGCAGAGAGGATAGTAGGTTTGGAGCTGAGCAACTGATGAGGCAACACAACACAAGAAAAGGGTTATATAATGCACAGAGACAGAGAGAAGCAGAGGCCACAGACAATGCCAAATGAACAACCATGACTGGAGATAGCTTGGTATTAACAGGTGTGGTCAGATGACTCATCAACCAGGGCCCAAAGCCCATCTTGGCTCTGCATAAGATTCCATGGGCATCCAAAAACACATTTTAAGTATTGGGAATCCCCCCCCAAATACTGATGATTAATTTTGATTTTAATAAATAGATAAATGAAATAAATCTCCCATGTAAAAAAAAAAACTGTCACATAATTTATGTAGATACTATTCCACTCCCTCAAGTAGGTGGAGCATAATTCCTCACTGTTAAAGTGTGGGCTGTACATAATAACTTGCATCTAAAGTACACAGTTTGTAAAGGGAAAAAAATGACTTCACAGTGGAGAACCTGACAAACACTACCTCCAGCAAGTGACTAAGGCCAACACCAACAGTAGTAAGTCATGTGGATAGTATGTACCTATGAGAGGATGCTATAAGAATGGAGCTTTACCTCCCTGTCCCAGTTTAATCACAACAAAACATCAGAAAAACCTCAACTGATGGGTATTCTACAAAGTACCTGATCAGTTTTCCTCAAAACTGTCAGGATCATCAAAAATGAGGGAAGTAGGAGAAACAGTCACAGTAAAGAGGAGACTAAAGAGATAGGACAGGACAGGCACAGTGGCTCACACCTGTAATCATAACACTCTGGGAGGTCGAGGCGGGCAGGTCGTTTGAGCTCAGGAGTTCAAGACCAGCCTGAGCAAGAGCAAAACCCTGTCTCTACTAAAAAATAGAAAGGAATTAGCTGGACAAGTTAAAATATATAGAAAAAATTAGCCGGGCATGGTGGCACATGCCTGTAGTCCTAGCTACTCAGGAGGCTGAGGCAGGAGGATTGCTTGAGCCCCGGAGTTGGAGGTTGCTGTGAGCTAGGCTGACACCACGGCACTGTAGCCCGGGCAACACAGTGAGACTCTGTTTCAAAAAAAGAAAAAAAAGGAGATAAGACAAATGTATGTAATGTTGGTATCCTGGATGGGTTTCTGGAACAGAAAAAGGACACTAGATAAAAACTAAGGGAATCTGAACAATAGACTACAGTAAATAATAACATATCAATATCGTTTCATTAATTGTAGCAAGTGTGCAATGCTAATGTAGAATGTTAATCATAGGGGAAACTGAGTGCTGGTATAGAAACTCTCTGTGCTCTCTTGATAACTTTTTTGTAAATCTAAAACTGTTATAAAATTTTTTAAAATATCTATAAATTGCTCAATATTCTTTCTGTACAATCATCTTCACATACTCCTTCTACTGTCTGCATTTATTGTCCTAACATTTTCTAAATTTTCATTTTTATTTTAATTACTCTTATTCTTTTTCAAAATTTCCTTTGGTAGCCATCCGGACCAAAGAATTCAGTTCATTTTCCAAAAGATGAGGATAATCGGAGCAAAAGAGAACTTAGATTTGAGGCCCATCTTGTTCTCTTCCCAAGCAGAAAAATGCCAAATCTTGCTGACCACCAAGTTCAATGGCGGCTCCCCACAGAAATAGCAAATCCACTTTAAAGATTTATTTACAAAGCAGAAACCCACATCGCCTGCCTTCTAACTGTCCCAGCTGCAGGGAGTTACCACAAAAGGCTTAATCCCTTAACAATCTAATCAATTCCAAACTGAAAACCTCGTTTTGCTTTTAAAAGATTAGCACTGCCCAATTATACGTTCTTCATTCTGCCTACGCAGATTTAAAATAGATACTGGCATGTCCATGCAATGCAATTGATTATAAAATTAATTCATGTGAAAGGGAGAGAAAAATGAATTTGAATACACATTTTGCTTTCTAGAGTGTGGATAAAGACAAAAGCCCGAGGGATTTGGAAATATATTCAACAGAGCAGATAGTGGTACTTGACCCCATGAAACAGGAGCAGGCTCCTTTCAACACCACTTTCAGAAAAGGGTTTTGTTTCTGGGAAGAAACTTCTGGGTATATTGAATGCTGTCCTAGTCATACTTTAGAAATGCAAATTCCACTTGGAAGTCTAATACAATAGTAAGTTGACTTTCTTTAGGGATCGCATGGTCAGTGGCAAGTCACTGCCTGTCTTCTATCATTTCGAGACCCGTCTGATAAAGGAGATGTGGAAGAAGGTTAGGCCAGGAAATTGACTCCTCCAAGGGAGTCTTTGACATCCTCTCACAAGTCTGACTACAAAGACTCAACTGCCAGAGAGAAGACGTGTCTTAAAAGGACAGCTCTCTGAATTTTTAAGAATTCTGAAAAGAGGTGAAAGTTCGAGAGCTAGCAGTTCTCTTTCCCTGTGTCGGCTTCCCTTAGTGTGCTGTATATGTAAAACTGCTCTAATCCAGGCTTCATGCTTCTGTCTTTTGCCCACAGTCAGGACCTTGAGAGATAAAATGGTGAGGAGAGTCAGCAATGCTTTGGCTTGGGCCAAGACTTTGCACTCTGTAGTCTAGCTCAGCGCTTCTCACACTTCTATGTGCACAGGAATCACTTGGGATCTTCTGAAAATGCAGATTCTCATTTGTGCATTATGGATAGAACCAGAGAGTCTGCATTTCTAAAAGTTCCCAAGTGACATTGAAAATGATGGCTGTACAAATCACACTCTGCATCTCAAGAGTCTAGATATTTAATTTCTATGCACCGTACAAAGGAACAAAGTCTGAATGTCCCAGTTTTGGGAACATCTGGATGTTCACCTGTCTTTTTAAATATCAACACCTTTCTCCTCCCAGTTCACTAAAGTTTTGAAAAAAAAAAAAATTCTGTCCTCAGTGTTTCTTTCTCTTCACATATCTGTGGCAGTCAACACCCATAGCTGCTTCTTTAATCTCAGAGTGCTTTCCATTTATTTGCTCTGAATGAATATAGATGTTCAGAAATGTTACCCCATGCATTTCAGCCTTTCCAACAGCTCTTTCCAGATTTATTCAAAAGCTTAATTCTTTGCTTTCTTTATTTCCATTTTCAGTATCATTTTGTCAGTTTGGTGTGTTAAAACTGTATCCATCTATCTTCTATCTAGCGTTGGGTTTATATTATGAAATGCCCTTCCATTATCCTAGCATTGGAAGCTGCCCTGTTTAAGTTTTCCTTCCCCCAATTTCTAGAATTCCAAAACTGACTAATAATGCAACAGCGATGTGATAAGCAACTGAGAACTATTAACAACAAAATCCTAACATTACAGAAGGCATGGATGTATAAATAGGTGGATAGGTTAGTTTTTATTTGTTTCATATTTAAAAATTAAACCATTGGATATTGTGAACGTGTAGGCATTTGAATGATTTTGCCATATTATTTTGGTATTAAAAATGAGAATAGGCAATAATACATGAGAATAAGTAAATATGAATTTCCTATTCTTTGTGACTTTATGGTGTAGAGAAGACTTGAAATGATATGAAGAACGTATATGCTGCTATTGTGTTGTTTTTGTCATTGTATATTGCAGCAGTTTCATGTAAGTGTTCTGAAGATGACAGTTCAAACTGGTCCATGATGGAATCAGATTAGGATCTCAAAGTTGCTTTTTAGCACAACATTTTAGGGGTAAAGAACAAATTTGAATGGAACTAGAAGGAGCTTTCACTTTAGTTCATCAAGGAGTTTATCTCACATGTTCCCCTTTCTAGCATTTCCGTAGTTCCTTCTTCCTCCTTCTTGTTCTAATCCACTCATGTTTATTTCCTGCCATGCCTTCAAAGGATTTGAATTTGCATTTCCATTCTAGAGTTACTAAACACCAGTGCATCTGCTGGATGGTGTTTTCTGTCCCAGCACAATGTGTGCTAGATTTTTTAGTCTTCATTACCTTTCAGCATAAATGTCTGTTCTGTTATTATTCAAACCATTTACTCATTAGCCACATAATAACTTTTTCAGTGGGAAACAGAACAACTGATACAAACAACTGATAATTTAGTCCATTTTTTTTCTTGTTAACTTAAAACACTCATTTAAGATCATCTTCATATGCCTAAAAGACATTGGGAGAACTAAAACTCTAAAATATTCTAAAATGTCTAGAATTTCTTTAGCTCATTTTGCCTTTTCATCCACATGTGCAAAAGATATTCTTAAGGCTAGAAAGTTCAACTTTATTTTGACAATTAGTCCAGTGAAAGTAATTAGGTTCTTTTCTATTTATACTCTTTGAAATATAATTAACATTTCTTTCTGTAAAGAAATTACAGCAGACTGAACTTAATAATTATGTTCAGAAAAGCAGTATGAATAAAGAGTCCTCAAAGTTCTTCTAGAGTTTTTGCGGTAACTATTGTAAACTTCCATCATATTTTATATGGCCAAATAAACATATGGATGACTGTCAGTCATTAGTGGATTACCTACATGGTGAAGATATTTGCACCAGATTTTACTTTCAATTGAGCTAACACATCCATTAACAATTTCTTTTATTTTTCTCTGTAAAATGCAATGCGCTAGTTTCTACACAGTAGTTGTTTCCTTTGCCACGGAAATACTCTTGCTTTATAGATTTTCCTTGTGCTCATTTTGGCAGTTACATCCTACTTGGACAATGAGAACTATTATCTGCTGTAGAAAGGGAAGTAACTTGTGTGTGTGTGACACTTCAGTGGTAGATAGAATTTGGTTTAAATCCTGGCTCTGTTATTTGTGATATTATGCAAATGACTCAACATATGCACATTTCTTCATCTGTAAGATGTGAGTTATAACAGCCATATAGTATAATGGGTTGATTTGTGTCCCCCTGAAAAACGACATATAGAAGTTCTAACCCCAAGTCCCACAGAATGCAACCTTATTTGAAAACAGGACTGTTGTAGATATACAACAGTAGCTAAGATGAGATCAAACTGGAGTAGGGTGAGCCCTTAATCCAATATAACTGATGTCTTTATAAGATGATAGCTTTGAAGACCAAGATACATGCAGGTAAAACACCATGTGACAGTTTAAGACTTAGGGACTTATGTAGCTGCAAGGAACAACAGAAGTTGTCAGGAAAGTGCCAAGAGCTATGAAGAGGCAAGAAAGTACTCCTCTACGGGTCAGAGAGAGCATACATGACCCCACTGACCACTTGAATTTGGACTTCTATCTTCCAGAACTATGGCACAATACATTGCTGTTGTTTTAAGCCACTTTGTTATAGCCGTTCTGAGAATCTAACAAACACAGTGAAATGAGATAATGTTTTCAGTGTTCTCAGCAGAAATTCTGAAACTAGCTCTCACTAGACAATTACTGCTCTATATTTGTAGCTATTTTTTTTTCCCTGTGGCATGTGAAATATAGTTAACCAGTGTGATATGTCTGAAGATTCAAAGAGATCATATCCTTAAGTATTTTTAAAGATTTATTTAAGAGAAGAAAAACTTTCTGTTAAAAATATAATTTGGGGGAGAATGCAAAAGTGAAAAATAAACAGATTGGGAAGTTGCTTTTATTTTCTGGATAGCTCGGGCTTTAAAATGTGAGTTCATTTGTTTTGTTTTGTTTTCTATAAGGAATCTAGTTTGAATATCGAATAACTGACTGGCTGACTAAATAGAAGAATAGGTGTAAAGTCTGTCTAGTGTTCCTGTCTTTGAAATAATTCCTTTCTCTCATTTCATGCAACTCATGTGGGGTTGATTCACATACAGGCAAGTCACTAACTTGATCTTACAAGCCTGGAGAGTTCTTCGGATAATGGGCCACTATGAAGTAGATTCAACTGCAGTCACCTCCTGCAGCCACGTGGAGAAAATTACTTATAGCAGAAAAGAGTGTAGTGAACAAGCAAGGGAGAATTTTTCTGGTCCGTTCCTAATAGCAGCAAACTAACATGACTAAGCAACTGTACAGTGACCTTCGACTAGATTTCAATCTTGTGCGTAACTGCAAAATGGCAAGACTAAGCAACTACAGAGTAACGCCAGACTAGATCTCACTCTCGTGCAGACTTTGTAACCATTTGCTTCTGTATCATATAAAAGTCACCATGCTCAGACCCCATTTTGCTCAGAATTTGGAGGCGAGACCCCTCTGAGCAAGCCAGAATAACAAAAGCCTGTTTTGCAGTACTCTCCTGTGGCTCTCGGTTTGTTTCCAGGTCTGATTTGCTGTAACAATCACACAGAGAGAAATGAGTCATACAGGATGATAAAACATTCTACGATCATGATTGGAGGCTTGAATCTAGTTAGATCTGAAACCAACCAGACAGACACCTGGACATTTTAGTCATTATGACAAGAAATTCCAACGCAATTTCTTAAGCACAATCAGTAGCTGTTTTTGCATCAGAATCACCTGGAATCTGTTTCCAGAGTTTCTCTGTTAAATTTTGTGAATTGAGAAATGTATTTCTAAAAAAACTGCCCTGGTAAGTAAAAAAAAAGAAAAAAAAATGCAACCAGGCTTCGGAATCATAGAGCTAGTTTAAAGTGTTGCTATCACTTGGAACCTACAGAACTATGAACAACAAAACAGCCTAAGTTAGGCAGGTGGTATGTGCCTGTAGTTCCAGCTAACTGGGAGATTGAGGTAGAAACATTGCTTGAGGCCCAGGTGTTTGAGTCCAGCCTGAGCAACTTAGGGAGACCTCCATATCTAAAAACAAAGCAAAAAACAGCCTAACAAACCACCGCCATATCAGTGTCATAAAAAATCACTAAATAACACGAAAGCAATGTAAAGGTTTAAATCTTTATATATCCGTACACCAACTCCAAGTGTCCCTGGTCCTCACAGAAATTAGATTCCACAAACGACTTTTGGAAAGAGATGTATTTAGAAACTTTTGAAGATTAAAAAGACTCTTGCCCTGAGTCTTACTCAACTGCAATAGAAATGAAGTTGTATTTTAATGAAATGCATTTTAATAAAAATGGAACATAATATCTATATTTTATCCCCTTAAACATGAAGCACAGGGTGGAATAGCATAGATTTCCTATAGGTTTCTAATTTAATTTTATTTTTTTCCCATTTATATTTTACTTGTATATATCCATGGGATAAAAGTGCAAATGTGTTACATTGATATATTACATTGTGGTGAAATCAGGGCATTCAGTGAATATATCACTGAAGCAAAACAGTCCTATGTGTTTTTAAAAACTGTATATGACGCTAACATTGCAGCAAATATGAAGACATACAGAAGGAGGAGGAGGAGGCAGAGGAGAAAAAATGCAGACAGATTTTGTGTATCTGTATTTGGAGGAGCAGGAGGAGAAAGAAAAGAAACAGTTACCTTAGGAAAGTTCAGTAGCTGTATTTTGGCCGAATTGTTAAAATGTAATGTTAATTTTGTATTCTGTTGACCTTTTAAAATTATGCAAACATAATCTTCTTTTTGACTGCATTTCTTGTTCATTTGCCTATCCACTGCAATGTTATGACTTACGATGAGCCTTCATGGAGCCTTAAATATAGCATGGCATATTTTGCAAAAACACACATCTGAATGGTATAATTTTTTCATAAATCCTCGCAAAATATGCAAAGCATTTAGGAGAGAAAGAATAAAAAGTAATCATATTTTTATTATGAAAGGTCAAATAACATATTACAAATCTGGTAAAATAATAGCCTTTGCACTTAAGAGTCAGATGGGCACAGGCATATATTAGGAGGTTGATTTTTTTAAAAAAAAGAATTCAGACTTGCCCCAGGCTTTTTTATAGCCTTTTGAATATGGCTTAACTCATTTCAGTTTTATATATATATATATTTTTTCATATTAAATTATATATAATATTTGGTTGCCTATATTAATATTTGTGTGCATATATGTAATATATATATATATGTTTTTGAACTTGTATCTCTAACAGGTAAATGCACTTGACTCTTATTTGAAAAACATGGTTACCTGTGAATATTTTGATTACCTATTACCAAGACCAAGTATATAATTTGCGGAGCCAACAGCACAATAAAAATGTAGGCATCTTGCTCAAGTAATATTAAGAATGTTGAGATGCCAGCAACAGAGCATTAAACCTAGCACGGAGCCCTTCTCAGTGTGGAATGCTCTGTGTGCACGGGTTACACACCCATAATGCTTAACTGTAATTAATTAAAATTGAAATATAGGACAAAAATGGAAAAGTGCTCTGGAGAAGGTCTGATTTTTTTTTAATAAAATATTTTCCTTTGAGATAATAGTAGATTCATAAATAATTGTAAGAAATAATACAGAGAGATCTGACATACTTGTATTAGACAGGGTTTTGCAGAGACACAGAATATATATATATATATATATGCATATGTGTATATATATGTATAATATATATCACATAACACACACATATATAAACAAAATCTATACATACATATATGCTCTACACATATATGCTCATGTACCATAGGATATATGTGCCTATGTGCATGTGTGTGTGTGTGTGCATGTGTGATTTATTATAAGGAGTTGGCTCACAATTTGATGGAGGTTGACAATCTCAAGATCTGCAGCTGGCATGCTGGGGACCCAGCAGAGCCAGTGGTGTACTTCCAGTCTGAGTTTTGATTGGATGAGGCCCACATTAGGGAGGGCAATGTGCTTTACTCAGACTAATGGTTCAAATGTTAAACTCATCCCAAAATACCATAACAGGAATGCCCAGAATAATGTTTGACCAGATATCTAGGCACCCTGTGGCCCAGTCAAATGGGCATATCCACCATCACGGTAACATTTTACTCCGTTTCTCTCAATAGTAACATCTTGGAAAACTGGAGTTTAACATCACAATGAAGATAAACATTGATATAGTCAAGATCCAGAGCATTGCCATCAGTACAAGGGTCCCTCATGTTATCTTTTTATAGCCACACTTATTTTCTTCCTACCCCCACCCACTCCTTAGCCCCTGACAGCTGACACTTCATTAACACCTGCTCTCTATTTCAATACTTTTGTCATTTCAAAAATGCTCTATAAATGGAATTGTACAATATATATATATAATTTCTTGGTGGTGCTGGTTTTCACTAAGCATAATTCGTATGGCTGAAAGGTATGAAGGTATCACAGTTTGTTTAACCATTCCACGGCTGAAGGACATCTGGACTGTTTCTAGTTTTTGGCTCTTATGGATGAAACTGCTATGAACATGTGTGTACACATTTATGTGTAAAATAAATCTTCACTTCTCTGGAATAAATGCCTAGGAGAGCAATTGCTGGGTTATATGGTAGATACATGTTTACATAAGAATCTGCCAAACATTTTCTGAGTGGCTTTCCTCTTTTAAATTCCAACTAGCTATGTAAGACTGCTCCGGTTTTCCCACATGTTAGCAAGCATTTGGTGTTTTCATTTTTTTTTGTTTGTTTGTTTTAGTCATTCACATAGATGTGTAATGATATATTGTGGTTTAAATTTGCATTTCCTTCATGATTAATGATGATGAACATGTTTTCATGCACATATTTGCCATAAAAATATTCTATTCAGTGAAATATTTCCTCATGGTTTTTACTCACTTTCTAATTGGGTTGATTGTTTCCTTTTTGAAAGTTGAGTTCTGAGTTTTCTCTCTATATCTTACACAGCAGTTCTTTGGTGCATATGTGATTTGCAGGTTTTCTTTCAGTTGTATGTTTTCTTTCTTTTTTTTTTTTTTTTGAGACAGAGTCTCACTTTGTTGCCCAGGCTAGAGTGAGTGCTATGGCGTCAGCCTGGCTCACAGCAACCTCAGACTGCTAGGCTCAAGCGATCCTCCTGCCTCAGCCTCCCAAGTAGCTGGGACTACAGGCATGCGCCACCATGCCCGGCTGATTTTTTTTTTTGTATATATATTTTTAGTTGGTCAATTAATTTATTTCTATTTTTGGTAGAGACGGGGTCTCGCTCAGGCTGGTTTCGAACTCCTGACCTTGAGCAATCCGCCCGCCTCGGCCTCCCAGAGTGCTAGGATTACAGGCGTGAGCCACCGCGCCCGGCCTGTATGTTTTCTTTTAATCATCTGTACTTTCACAGAAGAAAAAGGTTTTAATTTATTATTTTTTTAAATTTTATGGATCATGCATTTGGTGTAAAATTTAAAAACTCTTTATCTAGTTTTAGACCCAAATATTTTTGTCTATATTTTTTTCTGAAAGTTTTGTAGTTTCAGTTTACATTTAAGCCCACATTCCATTTTAAATTCATTTTTATAGAAGGAGTGAGAGATGGGTATTCTTTTTTTTTAGTTAACCTATCAAATTTCTCCATCACCATTTGTTGGAAAGGCTATCTGTCCTCCTTTGAATTGCTTTTACATCTTTGTAAAAGATTAGTTGAGTGTGTTAGTCTGGGTCTACATCAGAGTTCTCTGTTCTGTTCTATTTATGTATGTGTTTATCCTTTCACCAATATCAAACAGTCTTGATTACTTTAATAAGTCTTAAAATTGGGTAGCGTAGACTGACTCCATCTTTTGAAAAATTATAAAGCTATTCTAGTACATTTGCCTTTCCATATAAATTTGGGAATAATGTAGTCTGTGTCTTCAAAAATATATATTAACCTGTATATCAATTTGAGTAAAATTGACGTCTTTACTGACATTGAGTCTTCTTATCCATGAACACAATCTGTCTCCCCATTTATTTAGATTGTTTTTGATTACTTTCATCATTGTTGTATAAATGATGAAAGTCCCATACATGTTTTATTAGAGTTATACCTAAGTATTTAATTTCTAAACTTAGTGTTATACCTGAGTATTTAATTTCTAAACAACTGTTAGCATTATACTTTTAAATTTGCTATCCATGTATACATTGTTCTTTTATAGATGTATAGTTTATTTTTATACATTAATCTTGTATCTGCATTCTTGTTGAACTAGGTCTTTGTTGATTTTAGAGGTTTTATTTTTGTTTTTTTTTTTTTCTTTTTTGCAACTGACTTAGGATTTTTTATGTTGACAATCACGTCATCTGCAAATGGAATATGTAGTATTTCTTTCCAATGAGTATTCCTTTTATTTCCTTTTCTTGCCTTATTACATTGCCTAGAATGTCCCGTACTATGTTGAATAAAAGTGGTGAGAGTTATACTTACTCTGTTCTTTATTTTAAGTGAAATAAATTCAGTATTTAACCATTCAGTATAAAGTTAAGTGTAGGATTTTTTTGTACATTCTGTTTATTAACTTGAGGAAGTCTCCCACTACTTCTGTTTTTCTGAGTGTTTTACATATGAATAGAGTTGTATTTTTGTCAAATGCTTTTTCTATATTAGTTGATAATATTATGTGATTTTTTCTTTAGCTTGTTAATGTGGTGGATTACACTATTTTATTTTTTAGTATTGACCCAGCCATATATCCCTAGACTAGCCCCACTGTATACTTCTTTTTATACATCGCTGAACTCTATTGACTCATATTTTGTTAGTAAATTTGCATATATATATTCATGAGAGATATTAGCTTATAGTTTTGCTTTTTGTACTGTCTCTCTTTAGTTTTGATATTGGGTAATACTAGTCTCAAAAATGAAATGGGAAGTGTTTCCTCCTCTTCTATTTTCTGGAAGATGTGGAAAATTGATGTTAATTCTTTTTTAAACAGGAGATGAATTTAACAGTAAAAACCATCTGGACCTGGAGTGTTTGAGGGGGGGAATATTTAAATTAAATTTATTTTATAATTATAGGACTATTAAAATTGGCTATTTCATGTTGGCGGGTTGTAGGAATTTGTGTTTTTTGAGGCATCTGCCCATTCTGCCTATGTTGTCAAATTACATGTGTATAGATTTGTTCCTACCATTCCATTATCTTTCTGACATCTGCAACATTATAGTTATTTCTACTTTTTCATTCCTTATAGTAAATTGGTGTTGTTTCTCTCTCTCTGTGTCTCTCTCTTTTGTTCAATTTGGCTAGAGGTTTGTTCATTCTTTTGATCTTTTCAAAGAATGAACTCTTTCATTGCTTTTCTCTATTGTTTTCAATTTATATACCTCTTTTATAATATTTATTGTTTTCCTTTCTTCTCCTTACTTTGGGTTTATTTTGCTTTCCTTTTTCTACTTTTTTTTTTTTTTTTTTTTTTTACAGAGTCTCACCCTGGCTGGAGTGCCATGCACCAGCCTACCTCACAGCAACCTCAAACTCCTGAGCTCAAGCAATCCTCCTGCCTCAGCCTCCGGAGTAGCTGGGACTACAGGTACACACTACCATGCCTGGCTAATTTTTAAATTTTTTGTAGAGATAGGGTCTCTCTTTGTTGCTCAGGCTGGTCTTGAACTCCTAACCTTAAGCTATCCTTCTACTTTGGCCTCCCCAAGTGCTAGAATTAGAGGCATGAGCCACCATACCTGGCTTATGGCCCAAAATTTCATTAGGTACAATACCTTTATTAGGCATAGGGTTTATGACTCTCCATCTTTTTTTCCCTCCATTAGGGTTGATGTATAACTGCATGCATATCACTTGAGCCCCTGGTAGATATTGCTAATTGATCCCTGATTCATAACTTTTATCAATACAGAATTGACATAACAATGACTGAGCAAGCAGTACTGGCATATGAGCTATATCTATTTTCCTCCTCTCTATTCCACCACGCTGGCCAACGGGACTAGTATCATCTATTCCCAGCTGAACATCCATTGTCTATATCAATTGCATACAATTCGGGTTGGTTACTTTTAGAGCTGAGTAAAATACACTATAGATTCATTGCATTGTAGCATGCATATTTTTGAAAGAGAGATGTCCCCTACCAAAATATCAGGAAATGCTCCATTTTTCCAGCATATAATACTTAGGTTGCTCTAATGTATCCTCAGAGGACTCATTTTCAAATCCCACTCTTGGAAAAAAATATTGCTCTTCTCTCCTTCTCTGGTGACATTGAAATAAAATTGCTGTGATCCAAGGACTAGAGAAATAAATACTGTATGTTTGGAAGAAAGGCTAAATTGGCAGCAACTGGGGGCAGAAATACTGCTGTGTGAAAGTCAAAAACAGCCCTTCCTCAAGTCCTCTCCGTTTTTGCAGTGCAGAGCAAGCTTTCTCGAGCTGTACTCCTCTCACGTCCTGAAGCCAAACTTAAAAATTTAATCCTCACGAGCTGGGAATGAAATCCTTTATAAAAATAGCTCCTGGCCAAATGACTCTACTTACAAAAAAAGCAAGCAAGCAAGCAAGCAAGCAAAAGCAGACAGCAAATGGGATAGTAAGCTAACAGAAGTCTCCCACTGTAACCTCACATGCAAGGATTCTGGGCAGCCAAGTGTCAAGCTATATGGAGAGGTAGCATGAGTCTCTGGTGCTTACAAATTCAATTCCATTAAACAAGTATTTATTGAGTGTCTTCCACGTGCTCAGCAGTGCTTTAGACACTGTGAAAGAAACAAAGACAGCGTAAGACAGTTACTACCCTGAAGGAGTTTGCAATCTTGTTGAAGAGCTTTCTCTGGAAAACAATTTGCTGCTGAATGAGTAAGAAACACACATGGCTCAAAACACCCCGTGGACAGAAAAGCTATTCACATGTCATCCAGACGTCATTTTAATGGAAGCTCTACCACCTCGTTTTTAATTTACCAAAGGAATCAACCCGGGCTGTATGTATGTATTTAGCCTTGTCCACATTTCAAGTGGATCATTCTAAGCAAACAAACTTGCTTCCGAACCAAGAATGCTGCTGATGAAACATACTGGAGCTGCCTGGATCTGCTCCTTGACCTTGTCTGTCAAGTGTGATCGTCATTTTTTTCTGGCTAATGCATTATCCCCGCGTCCCATTTTGATGATGTATGATACTTACACATCATTGAAGAAGCAATTTGCTTTGATGATGTGCAGACATGCAATAGATCATGACTCTGAAGGAGCGAGAGGAGGAGCACCCAGGAGATCCATAACTCAAGCGGCGATGCCATCCATGGAAGAACAGAGAGACCATTAATTTAAATTATCTGGACAGGAACTGGGCTAACGAAAGGACTTCTGACCCTTCCCAAACGTAAAAGTAGATATATTAAAAACGCTTTCTCATGGTTATCAAAGGGGAACATGAGGGATCCTAGCAGTGAAGAAACTAATTTCTCAGGGTCTTGCCTTTGATGGCGGAAACACAAACCTGCTTAGGTAATAATAGTATGTAGAACTTACACACACACACACACACACACACACACACACAAGTCCAAACCAAATTGGCATAATCTGAGTAGACTAGAGGAATTGTATCAATGTCAATACCCTGGTTATGATATTATACTATAGTTTTACAAAATATTGTGATTGGGGGAGTCTAGGGAAAGTAAATCAGGATCTCTTTGCATTATTTCTTACAAACGCATGTCATTCTATAATTGTTTCAATAAAAATTTCAATGAAAACATTTATAAATGCTTCCTAGTAGATGCAGGATAAGTCTGAAAGAACTTATCACCCTCCATGTTTATAATATGACCAAAATTTTCTTCTGTTTAGGATGTTGTGCAGAAAAAGAAAATCCACACGTACTTTTTTTAAACATCCCTTTTCTGAAAGGTAATATTGGCAAATATTCAATATTAACTTGTGATACTTCTATTCACCGTAACACCTAACTAATGTTCAATACAAGAAAAGGTTCTGTTCGATGAGAAAACTTAACTGGGTTTAAAGGATATTAGAAAGGTATTTCAGTGTGCACATATAGGAACAAAACATCTCGATGTTGCTCTGTTCTTATAAAACAAGCCAGCTTAAAGAGGGCAAGACCTGTACAAACAAATTTAAATAAGTGTAGAGGAAAGCCTAAAGGTGAAATTCACTACAGGTTCCTTCAGAATTAAAGTTCTTGAGATAGAGAGTATACACAGTACCAGGAATATCCTTTGATAAGTGAACAACTTTTGTTTTGTTTTTCAGACATAATCTCACTCTGTTGCCCAGGTTAGAGTGAGTGCCGTGGCATCAGCCTAGCTCACAGCAACCTCAAACTCCTGGACTGAAGGAATCCTTCTGCCTCAGCCTCCCAAGTAGCTGGAACTACAGGCATGTACCATCATGCCTGGCTAATTTTTTTTCTATTTTTAGTAGGGATGGGGTCTCACTCTTGCTCAGGCTGGTCTTGAACTCCTGAGCTCAAAACTATCCTCCTGCCTCAGTCTCCCAAAATGCTAGGATTATAGGCATGAGCCACCACACCCGGCCTCATCTTTTCAATAGTCATATTTAAATGCAGCTGAATTTATTTTTGTAGTATATGGAAACTAAAGGGATGGTTATATTATGTGTCAGTGATGTTACCCTAAGGGAATGGTTTGACTACTAGGAGTAGAATGAAGATGAACAAGTATAAGAGATAGAATTATGAAATGCAAAGTGATCCCAAAGTAATGGGATCCAAATGTATAAATTGTTTCCTATGACAATTTTTATGTAAAGTCCCATAGCCCCTCTATACACAAGACATTAAAATAGAGAATAATTCCTAAAGATACTAAGAATAGGGGGAAAGGCAGGCACCAGGAGACAAAGGCACATTGCTGGTAGTAGGGAGACAAATGACATCACATTTATGCATGAACTGAAATGCTCAGGGAATCAGCAGAAAATGACTCTGTGGAGGAGAAAGTTATTCTTCACAAAAGAGTCCTCAAAGTTGGTAGCTATGGTGACCTCAGATTGGGGGGAAAAAAAAGGTATATAAATTAACTAAACTATGTTGCCTTGGAAGCCCTGTATGCAGTGGGGTATTTTCTTTCATGCCAAATCCAGATTCATATATTCTGAAGAAATATTGATCAATCTGACTCCCCAGGTTGGGGATCCGACAGCAGGTGTTGAGACATGGAATAGAACCCAAATCATTTTTAACTGGGGTGTGTGTAGGGTGGGAATAGTGCATCTGACTGCCTGTCCCCTGCTCATACCTCTAAAAATTAGCAATGGCTGAAAGTCACTTCTCTTGTCCAGGGGTAGAGGCCAGTATGTGAAAAGGGCATCCACACCAGCTTCCTAAATTCCTAAATTGGTTTGTCCCATTATTCATTCCTAAATATAAAGAGAATTTAGGAATACGATGTATTTGGAAAAGAAAAAAAAAAAAAAACAGAGAAGAGCTGAAAATTTAAACATACAAAAATAAGCTTTAAGGTTTGAAATTATTGGCCGGGCACGGTGGCTCATGCCTGTAATCCTAGCTCTCTGGGAGGCTGAGGCAGGAAGATTGCTTGAGGTCAGGAGTATGAAACCAGCCTGAGCAAGAGCAAGACCCTAGAAAGAAATTAATTGGCCAACTAATATATATAGAAAAAATTAGCCGGGCATGGTGACGCATGACTGTAGTCCCAGCTACTCGGGAGGCTGAGGCAGCAAGATTGCTTGAGCCCAGGAGTTTGAGGTTGCAGTGAGCTAGGCTGATGCCACGGCACTCACTCTAACCTGGGCAACAAAGCGAGACTATGTCTCAAAAAAAAAAATTACCAAACCAAATGTACAATTGAAATTTATCAGATGTTTCTGTGTTTTAGTGCCAGTAACTGGAGTATAAAAATGTAATAATTGTAATACATACTATGCCATCCATGAGCTCAAAAATTAGATATATTATTAACATGTCCCAGGATTCCAAAAGGCAGTATATCATATAAAGGAAAGATGCAGACCATGGTTAACTTGATCAGCCTTCTTAAAAATTAATATCTCTTAATGTTTGCTACAGTTTTTTCATATGATAGACATGAATATGTCATTTCCTTGTTACAGCAAAAGACAGGAATTTAAATGTATAAAGCACAAGAAGATTAAATAAAAACAAAATTATTTGTAACATTAAATATATTCAACAAGATAAAAAGACTATTCTCACTATTGTTTTATGCTATTTGTATAAAGACCATAACACTGATAGATAAGTAGAATGTTCACATCGAGGGAGAAGCGTAACTCAACTAGTAAAAGGCTCAGTGCAAAGTTGTTTGTACAATTGTAAAGATGTGAGCACATAGTAATATGTATGTGGGAGTGTGTGTGGGGGTTGTAGGAAATAGTGATTCTAGATTTAAACCACAGGTTATTTTATATTGCTTTGGAGAAATTATCAATGGAAGATGCAATGAATTTCATTTCTAAATCCAAATGCTGTTAGAATTGACTAGAGTGAAAATGTGTTGTCAAGGGCTATTTGAGGTGACAGATAATACAACAGTGGAGAAAAAAAAATTTTTTTCATTGTTTTCTAATAACCAGAAGGTCAAGTTTCTCGATTTTAGAAAATATACTCAATTAGCCAAGAGGAATGATTAGAGGAAAAACAGGAAAGAAGAGTTAAAGAAGAGAGAGTACAGGCTAAAAGTTTTCCTTACTATGCCACAAGTATGTTTTCCAAAGAAATAAGAACACACGTGTGCGAGACCAACATGCATCTGGAATGGGAATCCAAGTGAAAGTGGGTAACAGATCATGTCACAGTATGAATGATCTATGAAGAAACCTTGGAAATCTCAAATTGAGACACGGATTAATTGGTTCTTTCACGTGGTCCTCCAGTGGAAAAATTCACCTTCGTCTCTTGCCTTAGGTTACCTAGTCCTGCTTCTTTGTTTGTTTCTATTGCTGCTTATTGTTTTTTCTTTTGCTCATTTAGTTTTATCTGCAAGAAGAACACATGGAGGGAATAGACATATTTGCTTCTTTTTTTTCAAGTGAATTTCAAATTTATATAACACACATTTGAATGGTAAGGAAGGGCAGTGGCTTCAATTCATGAAGACCACTGACTTCTGAGATACATGAAAAGGATAGTTTCAGGAAGAAAACAGAAATCTGTTGAATATATTAAGCACATTTGGTTTTGAAAACCAAAATTCAGAAACAAAAAAGACCTTGAACAGCCAAATCAATCTTCAGCAACAAGAAAAAAGCCGACACTTCCTGGTGTAAAATTGCATTACAAAGCTGTAATAATCAAAACAACATGATACTAGCATAAAAACAGACGCATTGAGCAATGGAATAGAATGGAGAGTCCATAAAAAAATCCACACATAGATGGTCAATTAATCTGTGATAAGGGCACCAAGAGTCCACAATGGGGAGAGGACGTTCTCTTCAATAAATGATGTTGAGAAGTATGAATATCCACCTGCCAAAGAAAGAAATGGGAAACATATCTTACACCATATAGTATACAAAACTTACCTCAAAATGGATTAAGGAAACAAATGTAAGAGCAGGAACCATAAAGCTTGTAAAGGAAAAAATAGGAAAAAATCTTCTTGACATTGGTTTTGGCAATGATGTTTTGGATATGGCACCAAATGTTCACACAACAAAAGCAAAAATAGACGAGTTGGACTACATCAAACTAAAAACCTTCTACACAGCAAAGGAAACAATCAATGGAATGAAAAGATAACTACAGCCAAGATATTGGTAACTCTTTCAAGAAGCTGAAGTGCACCTGGATGAGTATTTGCTTATGGGCAGCTTTGCAAGTCTGATATTCCTAGGATAGTGAATATATGAATTTTCTAAAGAGATACGGAGCATGAATTACAGGCACAATGACTGAAGCAACACTCTTGTGCTTGGAGGAAGGGTGTGTCTCTAGAGTTTGTTGGAATCTACCAGCTAAAGCCATCCTAATTTATTACTGCTTAATTCAAACTGGCTTTAAATTCTCCCTCTCTTTGTGGTTTTAAAAGTTGAAAATGTGTTCATTCTTAATTGTGATTATGTACTTTTCCCCACGGACAATGCATGATAAAGAGTAAGGCCTCAAAAGCCCATCCTGTGGAGAATGAAGTTAAAAGGCATGTGTTGTCTTGGACCTGTGATTTAATATACAATGGGTTTCCAAGAGGATCTGTTCTTTTTTTTATCTCTGCATGATTGTTTTGAGTGAAAAATTTAAAGCCCTTTCGCATACCAGTAGCTTGCCTTCTGGGCATATAGGCACAGCATATATAGAGGATGAAACAAAATAAAAAGAGAAACCCTTCTAATTTTGCATCCAAAAGTATTTTTTTAAACAATACCGTGTTAAAAGTTCAGTGTCAGTGGTATGTATTCTATTTTCAAGATACTCATCAATTCAAAGAATACAGGTTCTTCTTTGTTTGGTATTTCAATGGTTTTAACACAACAGGATATAGCATTGTTTTATTAAAGAAAAAGGAAAAGAAAAAGGTTGAACATTTCTTTACTACTTCTTCAGAATTAATTAATACTTATACTAAAGCCCCAATTTTCTATATGTGCTAGAGATTATTTCTCAATTAAACATGACCTATGGCCAATATAGAAAATAAGTTAAATGATAATTATATATTTTCAGGAGAGAAATAGAAACTAGGACACAGATATACAATTTATCATAGATTTTCCATTATTATTTATGATTTTCCCAGTCAAAAAACTGCTAAACTATTAAAGAGTGGCATTAAGTTTTAACATTAAATCACACGTATGTTAATGCTTTGCCATTAAAACGTGAACTAATTCTTCAATTTATTTTAGAATTCATCATTTTTGTAGTGCAAGGAACTTGATAGATTTTAAATTTAAGAAAATCCTGTTGATTTTATCTCTTTAGAAAATATAAATATGGATTATAGGCGAATATGCATATTACACAAAGATGCGTTACACATATTACAATAGACTTTCATGCATAGTTTTGGTTGGTAATTAAGCCTGAGCTTATTAACAATGGGATAGTGTCTACATGGATTTAGTTTAGCTAGAATAATCACTTAGGAGTCAGATCATTCAGGGGGGTTTTGGTAGCAGTGTAATCTAAGGGAACTAATTTATTGAAATTCAAGTCTCTTGAAAAATAGAATAAAATATGTAGAAATAATAGAGTCACAAGTACTTAGATTATTCACATCAGTTTTCAGCATGACAATTTTAAAGGGATAAAGACAAGATGGAAAATATTTTATGGTGATAAGCAAGATGATGAGAGAGAATTTAGAACCATGGCATGTTACTGATTACTGGAGCAACTCATTTTTAACCTAGCGTACCGACAACTCTAGAGTAGACGCAAGTGCTGTATAGAACACAAAAGAAGAATGCTGTATATAACACAAAAAAAGAATGTAACTGGGGCTAATGATGGAAATTTTCAGGATGAGATTTCAGTGCTATATGAAAATGTGGTCTCTATATTTTGATGGTATGGACTTGGAGCGTTTGTGAGTTTGTTGCTATTACTTTTTTTTTTTTTAAGTTAGAGGTATTAAAAAGTAGGCAAGATAGAGCTAGCTCTTCTAATTCTTAATATTTATGATTCTGAGTAAAGATAAAGCTGAATGATTCCAAGTATAGGACTAATTATATATCAAGAGAGTATGTTATCAGAAGATAACTTGGCTGCATGTGAATCTACTTCTTAAAAATGTATATTTTCACAGCTTTCAGAGAATATATTTGAATATTATAAGTGACTAATGAAGCTTCATAGTAGATTCAATTCAATATATCATATATTTAAACATGATGAGATGTACAAGTATTATATTTGTTAATGATGTTAACAGTAAGGTAAATATTAATAGCATTTATTGATGGTAATGTTCTGTGCATTGTAAACACTCTCATTCAATATCTTATTGAATTATTAAATCAAGGCATTTAAAAGTTAGCTAATTGCTCAAAGGTCCTCTAGTTAATTGTTGAATAAAAACTTAAGCTTCAGTTTGCCGGAAACCCATGTGTCACTTTTCCATGATTGATCCACTGCACCCATGCTTGTTTTATTTTGTTCACTTATTTCACTTCAATAATTATTTTTAAAAATCTACTTTGTTCTACACCGATGATATAGAAAAGTATTCAGCTCAGTGTTGCATAATTAACTTCACCGAAGTGGTACAATCAGTGTAAAACATGTCTAAAACAGAAAGACCAAGAAGACAAGCAGTTGTTGTTGTATTTCATAAAATAAAGATAACCATTGTTGAAGAATAACAAAGTACGGCACATTAGGCATTATTTTCGGGTTTAGGAAAAATGTATGTATTCTGTTGGGTTTTGGCTTTTGTTTTTTGGGTGGGTCGTACTTGAATCATGGATATTTTGGCAAGGCTGCGATTCTGCAACCAGTATGATGAATGAGGCTTTTGAAGACGGCAGGCAACTTTCTCTGACTTCAGCCCTGGGAAACTCTATGAGCCCTGACACTGTCAGCCTTTTATAGGAAGCAGCAATTTCTTTAAGGCCTTTGACTCCAGATAAGTTTATTTGCTTGCCTTTGCTTTCTCCCTAGTGACTCCTCTGGGGCAGCAAACTTAGTCCCTTTCAGTCAAAAAAATAAAAGATCACACATGATTTAACAGGTTTATTTTTGTTTCATATATAAGCTGGGTAATCTAGACAACATCAATTTCTTTTTTTTTTGTCTTTATCTCCACACATAAAATAAAAGGGTGTTTTTGAGACCACTGCCCATGTAACTCAGGCAAAAGCTTTTATTTATAAACGTTAGAGCTCTGCGTGAATTAGCGGGATTTGTTTAAAACGATGATTAAAACTGGTTAGCAGATCACTTAACTATCTAAGTTGCATAGATTCCTAATCTGATAGATAAAACCATCTAAACCACGACACAAAGGAGCAGAATAATAAGAAACTAAAAGTGCCAAAGGATTGTTCATTAGCTAGCAATAACGTTTCAGAGAATTATTAGAAAAATCTAGATATATTACAGTTTTCTGCAGGGAGAAATAGACACAGCCAAGGAACTGATATATGTATACAGCTCGGGAAGCTGATTAGTGTTAGGGCAAAAGCCTGTCTATGTGATTTCTCATGAACTGGGATTCCCCAGGAATAATAGCTCAGCGATTTGCTGTCCATGGAGACAGAATGCATATGTTTCTTCCATCCTTTCAAACTTCTTCTGCCTGAGGTCAATAGTAAATACTGTAATTAGAGTAGTTTGTGAAATATGAAGCTAGAGAGGTGAAAACAGAGGAATTGCACAGGTGGGAAAATGCCCATTAAGGTGTACTCTACGAATGTGCAGCATGACAGCTCAATGTATTGAATTTTAACCACCTGGGCCACCTCTGCACTCGCCGAAACACTCCATGTATACTGAATGGATTCTTGGTAATAATGAAAATTTATTATTTTGCGAAAGAAAAAATTTTAGGAATCAGGCATAATTATGAAATAATCCCATCTTGTAATTTAAAAGTGGTTCAAAAGCTACGATGTCCCCCAGCATCCCAAATAGTTTTTCATTACGTTTTCATGTTTCCCTCCTGTATTTATCAAGATCACCTAGGACAAGCACCATCTGGTCAAAAAGATACAGTTTACCATATGCTTTCTCTGTCCTAATCTGTGTGTTGAAATCTAAAAACTTCCCATTTTTAAGGAGGTTTTGATAAATCTGTTGTATATGCTCAGATATGACCAGTGTTAGTTAGCTTCTAACAAGTCCTTGTGTGAGCTTTGCATTATTTAAATTGCTATAAAATAAAAACATTGCCTGTCTGTCTGCCTATTTAGAGGTCAACTATTTTTGTCAAGAGTTAATAACTTGGTGCCAAGTCAGTTCAATGAGTAAAGGAAATACTTTAATGAATGGTTTTGAAACAATGAAGAAAAAAAACAAATCTCAATTCTTAGATCACTTTACAGATAAAAATAAAGCTGGAATAAATCTAAGGGTAAATATTTGAACCATAACCCTGATAGAAAGAAACATAAGAGAATTAGTGGCATTGAGGTAGGCCAACAGTTTCATAGGTTACAAAAACGCTAAGCAGAAAAGAAAATAATATGTAACTGGAATTCACCTAAATTAAAAATCACAGTTCAATCCAAAGATGATATTAAGAAAATGAACAGGCAAGTCATGGACTAGGAAAATATCTACATTACATACATCTGAAAGAGAACTTGCATCAAAAATACAGGTGACCCTTGGACAATGCAGGGTTTAGGGGCACTGACACGCTGTGCAGTTGAAAATCTGTATGTACCTTTTGACTGTCCAAAAAATTTAACTACTAACAGCCTCCTGTTGAGCAGAAGGCTTACTGATAACATAAGTAGTTGATTAATGCATATTTTATATGATATGTAGTATATACTATATTCTTAGAATAAGATAAACTAGAGAAAAGGAAATGTTATTACTAAAATCATAAGGGAGAGAAAATATATTTACTATTTATCAAGTGGAAGTCGAGCATCACAAATTTCTTCCTTCTTGTGGTCTTCATGCAGAGTAAGCTGAGGAGGAGAGACAGGAGGTTGATCTTGTTGTCACAGGGGAGGGGCAGAGGCTGATGAAAATCCACATATTAGTGGACCCATGCCATTCAAACCAGTGTTGTTCAAGAGTCAACTGTGTTAAAAAGCTTCTCATAATCAACAACAGAATAAATAATAATTCAGTAGAATGATGAACAAAAACTTGAAAGAAAAATTCTTCACAACAAAACATACACAAACGGTCGAAGAGCATATGAAAATGTATTCAACGTTATTAGTCATGGAGGAAATGCAGATTAAAATGATAATGCTAAACTCATTCACACCCACTAAAATGACAAAATTTAAAAAAGATTGGCAATACCAAAAACTGACAAGAATACATATTATTAATATATTAGTTCCCTGTTGCTGACATAACAAATTTCCACAAACTTAATGGCTTTAAAAAACACAACTTTTTATCTTATAATTCTAGTGGTCAAAAGTCAAAAGTCCTAAAATCAAAGTGTTGGAAGTTCCTTATGGAGACTCTCCTTACTTTTTCTTTTTTTTAGAGGCCGCCTTCATTCCCTGGTTCATGGCTCTTCCTCCACTGTCAAAGCCAGCAACAGAGTGTCTTTCATTCTTTCTGTCTCTGTCTCCCCTCTGTTCCTGACTCCATCACCCCTTCTCCTTTCCTGACTCAGAATCTCTAGCCTCCCTCTTATCAGCACTCTCTGATTACAGCCAGTTTAGCAGGTAATCCTAATAACCTGTTCATCTCATGATCCTCAACTTGATCACATTTGCAAAGTCCCTTTTACCATGTAAGGCAGGCGTCCTCAAACCACAGCCTGAGGGCCACATGCAGGTGTTTTTGCCCGTTTGTTTTTTTACTTCAAATTAAGATATGTGCAGTGTGCATAGGAATTTTTTCATAGTTTTTTTTTTTTTTTTTTTTTAACTATAGTCCGGCCCTCCAACGGTCTGAGGGATAGTGAACTGGCCCCCTGTTTAAAAAGTTTGAGGACCTCTGATGTAATGTAACAAATTCACAGGTTTGGGGATTAGGACATGTTTGGGAAGGTCATTACCTCACTTATCACACAGAGCAACCCGAATTCTCAAAAATTGCACGTGGTAACATAAAATGATACAACATCATGGAAAAGCAGTAAAACAAAAGTTACACATATACAATTAAACTTCATGACCCATCATTTCTGGTCCAGGGTATTTATCAAATAAAAATAAAATGTGTCCACAAACAAGCTTGCAAAAGAATGCTCAAAACAGCCTTAATTGTAGTAGGTAAAATTTAGAAACAACTCAAATATCAATCAGAGAACAAATTAATAAATTTTGGAATATTACTACAATGGTATGCTATGCAGAAATAAAAATAAATAAATTAATGATACATGCAACAGCATTCATAGATCTTAATATTATGTTGATTGAAAGAAGTCAGACACGTGAATCAATGTATAATAATCTAGAAATTGGCAAAACAAACTGATTTTGGAGTAAATCAGACAGTGGTTTCCACTTCAGAGCAGAAATGGAATAAAAGGGCATATAAAATAACTCTCTAGGGTGATACAAATGTTCTATATCTTATTTAGGGTGTTGGTGACACAAGTGTACACAACTGTCATAACTCATCAAAATGAACACATAGGATTTGTATATTTTATTGAATGCAAATCTTATGGCCATAAAATAGTTTAAGCAAGTAAACATGTTTTAAAATTCTTATATTGACAAAACTTCAAGACTTTATGTTACACTTTTCTTCTACTGGTCTCAATGATGCCTAAAGGTAGTGCAAATTTCATTATATTGAATCTGTGTAAAATAAAGCAACCACCACCACACGATTTTATTAATTGTGCACCCAACTGTGTATGAATGGTCTATTCTTCTCCTTCTTGATTTTTTCTCTCCATTTTCCTGGAAAATAGATTATGATCACTGGAAGCAAGCAACTTGACCTATTAGTAAATGGGAAAATATTTTTCTTCATTTTAACGTACCACAAAAAGCCTTATGGCAAAATATTTTTATTACAGTCAATTCTAACAACATTTGGATTCTGAAATAAAATTCCTTGCATCTTTGATTGATGATTTTCTTTTATGTTAAATTAAATGAAGATATGGTATATACCTAGAATCAATATTTATTGCTATCTCTATCTAGATAACTATCTATTCATCTATCTGATTACCCATCTACCTATCTATTAATATCTGCATGGAAAACTTAGTTTATTATATGCTCATAATCTTACATTTGGCACCGAATTTTCTGCTATTCTTTTTAGAATATTCTTTTGATTATTCTATTTATTCATCAGAAGTATCAATTCCATTTGAATAAAGGAAAGCACTAGCAAGAACCTTACTAACTGTTCTCTAGATCTTTGTTGAAAACACCAGGGCATGCAAAGGGATTTTGTTTTCCTTTAGCCAACATGTGCTCCCTGCATTGAAATGCCACAGCATTCTGTTCACTGAGTCAGGCAGCTGACATAATCATGTCAATCGTTTCAACAAAACCAAAGCAAACATAGCATTTCTCTAAGAATGTCTCATGTTGAATACTGATAAAGTTAACAGGGATGTGCAGGTTTTGCCTGTAACCTCTGCTTAACTCAAATACTGTCAAGATAACAGTGGCTTTTACTTGTGCTTCTTCTCTAAGTTACTCCAGTTAATAGTGCTTTCCTTGTTTCTGAAATTATTCATTAAAGATGATTTTTGTGACATCTGCAGAAGTCCACAGAGCTGAATTTCCTTCTAAATTATACTCATTTCTTCTCAGGGATTTGATGATGGACCTCAAAAAATAAATGATAAGACCAAAAACACACTTTGGATGTTTTTAGAAAGGGCGGGAGTTTGCCTGGTGTAGCTGATCTCCTTGTGAGATTGAGGATGATCTATTAATTGATACTGATAGATCCTAACATAATAATGAAAAAGAGGACAGAAAAGGGGATGAAGGCAGGTAAAGGAAACATAGTACAGTGGGATGAACATAGCTTACTATAACCTGGAACACCTAGGCTTAAGCAATCCTCCTGCCTCAGCCTGCCAAGTAGCTGGGGCTACAGATACAGGCCACCATGCCCAGCAAAATTTTCGCTCTTTAAAGACATTGTTAAGAAAATAAAGGGCAAGCCACAGAAGAACAAATATTTGAAAAATGCATACTTAGTAGAAGATTTCTATCAGGAGTATGTAAAGAACTTTTAAAACTCAATAATAAAGAACAAAAATGACCTGGTTAAAATAGGCAAAATATTTGAACTCACTATACAATATACAATAAGCACACGAAAAGATCCTTAATGTCATTTGAGAAATGCAAATTACAATCACAGTGTAATCAGTGGCATACTACTATGCATGTCTTAGGCAAATGAAAAAAAAAAAAAGTCATGCAATACCAAGTTCTGGTGAGGATAAGGAACAACTGGAAATATCATACTTTGCTGATGGAAATGCATTAATAATATGGTAAAAATTTTGGCAAACTGTTTGATGGTTTCTTAGAGATTTAAACATATATTTATTACATATATCAGAAATCCTATACCTACGTATTTTCTCAAAAGCACTGAAAACATATTTACAAAGAAGCCTATGCATTGATATTTATATGAGCTTTATTGATATTGTTCATACCTAGAAACAATAAATGTCCTTCAGTGAATAAATGGCTAAACGAACTTTGGTTCATCCATACAATGGAATACTACTCAGCAATAGAAAATAAAAGTCTCAATCTATAGAACAAGCAACAGCATGGATAAATCTCAAATGCATTAAGTTGATTAATGAAACAAAGCACATTCAAAGGCTACATCCTATATGACTCAATTTACATGAGCTTCTTGGAAAGTCAATTAGAGGAACAAAAAATAGATCAGTGGTTGCCACTGGCTAGGACTTGAGGAAGTGGTTGGTTAAAAAGAGATGATGGAAATGTTCCATATATTGACTGTAGTGGCAGTTACATGACCATATACGTTAGTTGAACTCATGGAACTACACACCAAAAATAATATATATATTTTATGTTACATAAATTCTACTTAAATAACCTGTCTTTAAAAAATAAAAGGTGGCTGAGAGGTGAATTGCTATGGAGTTTGAAAGACAGGCAAACCTGATTTGACTTTTATTTTGGAATTATTGGGGAGCCACTTGAGAGTTTTAGCAGAAGTTAAATGAGTAGAGATGTGCTGAGCAATGATTGCTCTGTTTGAAGCATTCAGGGTGAATCATTCCATAGATAGATATATGATTAGAGGGAATGTGTGCTATAATTTTCCTGTCGCTGGTGTTGCTAAGGAACATCATGACTAGAAAATCTATCTACTTTTTCTTCTGGATGACAAGAAAGCGTACTCACCAAGGGATCTATCTGTCTGGCTATCTTTCCATCCTTCCCTCCCTCCCTCCCTCCCTCCATCCATCCATCTTAGTTTATGCTATTTTTAATTTAGCAAGCAAGGAAAGAGTATTGTTTTCTTTTTATACATTACTCTATAAGATTTTAAATTTAATACTCTAGAGTGTCATTATTATTATAATTATCCCTCCTACCTAAAAGTGCAACCACTTAATAGAGATGTTTAAGGACTTAGATCTTAGTGGGAGATAGCATGGCCTACTGGAGAAAATACGGGCATTGGAGAAAAATGACAGATTAAATAAAAGCTCTATTATGTATTGATGGACTGATTTTACATAATTGTATGCAGCTAAGTAGTTGCATCATTCTGTAAGCAAATAATGAAAATGATCTTAATAAATTTCCATCACATTGTTTTGTCTCATTTAATCCACAAAACAAACTTATGTGGTGAGAAATATTACATACTAATAAGATAATATATACATATTATATGGGTAGATAGATATAGGGAGAACAGTTAGTATACTACTTATCCCATGTTATTCAGGAAATGTCAATTTTTCCTCCATCCCATAACTATCTTCACTAAACCATGACAATTGACATGGTTTAATTCTGTCATGTACTCCCTGAAATCACATATTTGGCTCAATTAAATGCTACATAAAGAACCCAGTAATTCAAGTCTACATATTATTTTCCATATTTTCAGGAATAATATAACTTTTTGCTTATAATACATTAATATACAGTCTAAATTATATTCGTAGACTTTGAGGGCTTGAAGTACCTAATATTTTTTAATACTATATCTTAACATATTTATAATTTTCTATGTATTACTCAGAAGTGATATGGAAGAGGAAAATCAATTCATTATATAAATGGGGAAAGTTGGCTCATAGCCATATTTTAGATGTCCCTTCAAATGAAATTCAGTGAATGAGGCAGATGTTTCTTTTAAATTAAAACTAGACAAAGTCTGTAGCTGCTCAAATATAGAGAAATGACTAGCAATTGGGAGACTTAGGTGCTAATATCAGCAATATCATATCCAACCTTTGGCCCTGAGCAATGATGGAACCTATCTGTTTACCAAGTATCTCATCTACCCAATGGGAATACTGGATTATGTAGCAGTATTGCTGAACTCGGTCATTCAGCATACATTGCTCCTTCTTCTGGTCTTTTAATTTTTTTTTTTTTTTCCTTCAGGAAAACACTCATCCCCTGTTCTTAATAAATACATTTCTCTGGTGCATGGGGCTTCACCTTTGCCTCTTGGAGTGGGCCCAGGCAATCTGAACATGGCCTCAACATGGTCATAGTGTTTGGTCAGGAATGAGCATGTGGTCCTCATAGCCAACAGGATAGATTACAGGAACTTTTCCATAACTATTAATAGTGAAATGTGAGATCTTCCTACTAATTTGATAGACTGTGGCTATCTTCATCACTTAGAATGTTGAAATTAAGCCAACACAAAGGAAGACATTAACCAAGACATTAATAAAAGATAGATGATGATATTGTTTAATCCCCTAAACCCAACCATGCCTGAAGTTATATTTGCTTGTGAATTAAATTACATAAGATCATATATTTTTTCATAGGTCATTGTAGTGGAGTATTATGTAAGTATTTACATACACATATTTATCTTTTATAGCCGATGGTCTAGATTTGCAGATTTGGAGCACATGAACAGCCACGACTACTCCCAGTCTAAAACTCTCTATAAAAATGCATGCATGTATTACAGGAAACGTTGGAATGTGTGTTTCAAATGGTCAAGTTGGCTAACGTATTGAAAAGCTTGGGCAGAAAAATAGGGGGCTTCCCTTTGCAAACTTGATAATTAAAAATTAGGCCAGAAAATTTTCTTCATCCTCAAATTTCATTGCCAGTCCTTTTAAAAAAAAACTGTAATTATATTCAAGGATTCCAAAATATAAATCTTGAATATTATTAGAATTTAATAAATCTTTTATTACTGCTGGGGAATGAATAGTCTTTGTGTGTGTCAAACCTATGAACTGAATCAAAGATCTGCTAAAGCCTCGTGGTGAAGTTTTTAAAGGATCATGGAAAATGTGTCTACTATCAGATTTTAAATCCATATTCACTCTCCTCTAAACTATGCTTTGGAAAAATGTTAGGAGATTAGTATTTTTGGTCAAATCCAGGATTACTCACAGTAGGTAACTTAGCAATTACTACTATTATATCTTCTGGAAAATTAAAGAATGAAGGAATGAAATAACTTAGTGTGTCTTCTACTCTCAAGAAAGCCATTTAAATATTTTATCTGTATCTCACTAAGAGAGGAAAACAAAGATATTTTTACAGGTGCGAGCATGCACATACTTGCATGTACATATGATAATTAGAAATTTTGTGCTGTATAACTTGGTTACTTGGTTTCTCTGTCTGGCTGGTTCAAATCTGTTGCATAATCCTAAATCTGTTTTCTTAGACAATGTTTAAATTATACTGTAATAAAGCCTGATTGTTTACAATACTATGCTCACATGATGGGCTTCATAAATACCTACTCAATTGAATAAACACTTATCTGCATAGCCCCACTGAAGGGATAGTGATCTAAATTATGCAGTTCATTAGGACAGGGGCATGAGTGATCCCCAATTATACAGGGAACACCAAACTATGGCCACATCAGGCCAAAACCAGATCTTGCTTTTTTTTTTTTTATAAATAAAGTTTTATTGGAACTCAGCTACACAGTCACACCCATTTACTTCCATGTTGTCTGTGGCTATTTACGCCCTAAAATGACAGAGTCGAATAGCTGCAATAGGGAACCATATGGTTCCCAAAGCAGAAACGATTTACTATCTGCCCCTTTACCAAAATAGTTTGCTTTTCCCTGCCATAATATATTTATTTTTATATAGTTTATCGTAGTAAAAATGTAACCTTTGTCTTTATACATATAAGCTTAATCCTTAAAAGATCAAGATATAAAAATAATATTTAAGTGATGGACTAAAATTCTGTGGTCTCAAGCTCCCGGGCCATGTCCCAGTACTGGTCTGTGGCCTGTTAGGAAATGACGAATTATCACCATCTAAGCTCCGTACCAACTACCCTGGGCCCCACGACACCTGCCACCCCATGGTCTTTGCAAAAATTGTCTTCCATGAAACCAGTGCCTGGTGCAAAAAGTTTGGGGACCGTTGGCTAAATGACATAAATGTTGATAAATATGTAATAATAGTACTCATTGTTTTCATTTTGTGTTTTCTGTAATCATATCACATTTTAAATACCACCTTAAATAACTAAGGTAAGTTTGGAAATAAGGAAAGCAACCAACATGAAAAATCCAGAAAATTCTATGTGCTTCATTTTAACATAAAATTTTATTATAATTTACAGCTCAGGTTTCATACTCATTAAAATATTAAAAAAATATTTGCCTAGTGGATGGTACTGGATTTTTTTAAATATTTAAGTGTGTACATGTTATGCCTAAGCATTAAAATAATGTTTCAGTATTTAGAACATATGTAGCAATGGAATGAGCCCCATATGTTAAGTGATTTCTCTGTGGCTAGAGATATCCAAACCCAGCGGGATGCAAAGAGACCCTTACGGTGCAGATTCAACACAATGTGGATGGTTCCCAGGACTCCTTTCAGCTGAGACTCTGTAACTTGACTTCATCATGATTGGGTGAAATAAATAGCATGAAATAAACTTAAAAGCCAGTGTGGCCCTGTAGCTCAGGGGTTAGAGCACTGGTCTTGTAAACTTAAAAGCCAGCCTCCTCTTAAAAAAAAAAAAAAGTGTGTGGGGCCAGTATGCATGCAAATTCTGTTGTGTCCTGGAGATTTCCTTTTTAATATTATAGGTTTTAATTTATCAAGTCACTTTTCTGTGCTAATATAGTTGCTATGGGAGATGCAAAATGTTATAAAATATAGATTCTGCCCTCAAGGGACTTACATGTGGTTTCAAGAATTCTGGGGAGAGATTGTTCACATTACCTGGTATATTCAGAAAAATAAATTATCATGGCAACAAAAACAGTTATTCATAGAGGTTAGGATTTATTTTAAAAAGACACAGAAACAAAAGTAAAGTACAGTACATTTTTCAGAAGAAAGTAATTCAACTACTTTGATTGAAATCAAAGGAAATACAAATCAATGTGATATGAGACACCTATAAGTCTATCATTTAGAAAAAAATTGCTATGAATATTTTGGTATATGATCTTCTGGTCTTTTAATGTATCTGTATAGTTCCACAAAATTGGTACATACTGAATATAAAATTACTCAACTTGCTTTTTTCATTTAGAAAAATAAGATAACTATTTTCTCATATCATTAGATATTCTTATACTTGCATACTATGTCTTATGGAGTTGAATCACAAGTTACCTAATTAATTCCCAATATTTGAAACTCCTATTAAGGTGGTTAAAGAGGAGCAAGATATAAATAAATTTGTATCGCTCATAGCTGAATTGGATATTTCAATTTAGAATGTCCTAGACAAGTTTTGCAATAACAAAAACATGCACCAATATTATTTTTAATACACCTTTAAATTTTATTTCACAAATTTTATTGTGAAGGAGATTAAGATGAAGAATTAGGAAGGAGAACAAAATAGATAGGTTTACTTAAGCTTGCTTTACATGTGAATATCAAGGATAGTATATTATGGTAGATGTTACCTTAAAGGCATCAAATCTTAATGAGCCCTTTTGTTATAAGTCTGGATTTATACAGTACTTAGTTGGTTTTTGACTAAAGGGTGTTAGAAGAGAAAGAAGGTCTGGTTACTATCCAAACTTGCCGGAATCCTTTGTGGATGTTGAGGGATTTGCTCATTTTTACATGTTCTTTTGCCATTTATATTATTTTTGTCTGACAAGAAGGAAGACGCATTGTACTCTCATCCCTTTGTCCAAATTTTTCTCCTTAGTCCCATTACCAGCCCATGATATTTCCTTTGTTTTTTGTACTTCTCTGGGAAAATTTCATATCCTATGTACTAGGAGAACAATATCTTTAGAAGAAGTGCTCTATCTATGTTTTATAGAAAGAAATAAAACACAAAATATATTTTTCTGTAGCTGTTTTAAAATATATATTCATAATGTAATGGAGAATTGATACAAATAGAAAAAATGACTTAAGATTAACATATTTTTAAAAGAACATGGTTGTTCTCAAAAGAAGAAAATTCAGAGTTAAAAAAAAAACACTACATATTTTTTATTGAGTCTATCTTTGCAGCACTTTCATGTTCTTTAATCTCTTTTTCTTTCTCTTTTATCACTTGGTTTTTGAAAACTTAATTCTCTGTGCTGTACTTTGAGCAGTGAAAAGTATATCCAGAATGAGAAAACTTCTTAAATTTTGCTTTTTATTAGAGCAAAGATCCTTGAATGGAACAGGAGAGAAACAAACCTAGTAAGATTGATGGGGCAAGAAAAAGAGAAGGAGAAGTTGAAGAAACTGAAGTGCTAATAATGAGGATTTGTTTGATCCCAAGCTACAGAGCATTCTACAAGTCTAAGCACAAATATCTCACCCTGTTGCTCTAGCTCAAAGAGTCACCTCTTAATCATGCCATTGGTTCTTAGCAGTTATAATTTTCTATGAATGAATGGGTGAGCAATATTCAATTAGAAGTGAAATTTCTGATCCACTTTCCTGTATTCCAAAAGATGCTTTTGACACATGGATTTTCATAGTAACTTAATGTCATTCGAGTCTAATTGGTTTTCTGGTATAATTCATCATATCTGTGATGATTTGACTTAAAGTCAGTTTTCTTTTAAAAAGCAGCATGCCGGGAAACACCTAGGTAAATTTCAGAGGGTAGACCTGCCAAATCCATGTTGAGTAAGAGTCACCATGCATGTCACCCATGCATGATAGGGAAGTGCTGGTCAAAGCCTGCTGTAATATAGGTGTAACATTTTGGAATCTATGTAGGCTTCGTTGCGAATTATTCTACTTATAATGAATCAATGATGAGCAGTGTGAATTATTTTGTGAAATAGCCTATCTACTATTAATAGTTAACAGTTTATGATTTGTTTCCTAAGTTTCTTTCCTTAAGCACGCTAGGTAGACTCTGAAAATCACTCCCCATTCCACAGATGTGCTGTGTTCTGCTCTGGCCACTGTGCTCTGCTGGTGGCTGTGCAAAACCAGGAATAAGTCATTCCTCATCTGACTTATGAGTCCAAACTTTTGTCTTTAATTGTTTGATTTCTGTAACCCGATTGGGAAGTGCAGACCACCCAGTTAGGAAGTCTACCTCAATGAAGTGATTATTAAGCATGGTGTTCATGTAAATAGGGATGATTTCTTATTAAGCACAAATCACAATTACTAGGCTAGGGCTGACCAAGATAATGTAGCTTTGTGAATTTTGGAGGTGGATTCAGATTTTAAATCCACCTCTGCTGATAAAGAGCTATGTTGTGTTAAGTCATTAACTTTTCCAATACTTGGTGTCTATTCTATACAATGGAGATAATATCTAATACATATAGTAGTTGTTCGGAGCAAATGAGATAATGCCATTAAATCATGGAATCTACAGTAGTTCAAGGCATAGTAGGTCTCTCAATGTCCTCTTTTGAAACCTCCTCAAAGCCAAAGGTCCAATCACACCAATTTAGTAACTTCCTTGGAAGATGTCATGTAAACTGGAGACAACGAGGCTAATTTCCAATATGAACACCAAGGAAATTGAGGAGATAAATGTTTAGTCACTTCAGTTTCTGCTTATCTTAAAATCCTTAGTTTCTTTTAAAATCCATTTGGATTTTATTTATTTCAGGCCTCACAGCTGTTACCTTAGGTAAGACTGCAAAAATTTTTATAAAACATCATAAAATTAAATTTGGAAATAGCTACAAATAGCACTTTGGCAGTTCTTTTTTTTTTTTTTTTGCTCATAAAAATGTATGAATACATATGGAGAGTGTTTCTTTTTTTTTAATCTTTTTTTTCTGGTGTTAAATATCTTCAAGTAAACAGAAAAAATATATATGATTTTCATCTACCACTTCTAAGTATCTGAGAAATTGCAGGATATGACACTCACACTTAAGTTGCAGTTGAAATTTTCACATAAAAATATAAAACTGAATATATTATTATTAATAAGTTATAAATTGAAATACATTTTGATCCTCTGAATAGTGGTCCTGTGTGTCAAAATACATAATTCTCAAGTTAAGTAGATTAATAAAAGAATTGTTTTCCAGATACTCATTTGTTTTTTCTTATATTATAGGGTATGAAAGCAGCTTTTAAAATATATTCATGTTCTATATTGTTATCAACTAATCAAACTGCCTTTTAGTAAGCATGGAAGTCTAAGCTTCCCTAAAAGAAAACTGTATTAAAATCTAAATCTTAGGGAAATTATGTTTATATCAAAATAATTAAATTTTAGATTATTTTAAAATCAGGTTTCTTAACGCAATGAAAACTATATGATTAAAAATAAAATGTCAAATTATGGATAATTTTCAGAAAAGTTAGTAGAGTTTGAAAGTGGTAGTAAACTAATATAAATAGATGATCATCAAGGGTTAAATCCTAGCTAAGCATGGGCTACAAATTATTTGTCTCTTCTCTAGGGAGTAGAACCATAGCAGAATAAAATGAAGATTAAATCAAATTGATCAACCTGGCTTGTCTGCCATAGGTTGTGTTTGGGATGCTTTATACTTTGTGTCTCCGGTTGACTAGGTCATTTTGTAGAAAACTCATTATTGATGTGTCCAACCAAGAGTTGCAGCTTAGACTGGGCCTATGTCAATTAAACTATAAATTTGCAACATCTGGGTAATTTTAGCACTGTAGAAAAATTCTTGAATTAATGCTATATACTAATACACTATGCCTCTGGATTCTTGATTCTCAATTTTTGTCTAAGAATAAAGCCCTTTTAATCTAAAATTTACATATCTTCATTTCTGGGAAATTTTCTTTTATAATTTAATACTTCACTTTTTTCTAATTATATAATTTTTATTACTCAGGGACAGCCTTTATCAATCCTATATATCTCATACTTTTATTTTTTATTTCTTTTTTTAAATCTAGCTGGCTCTACAGCTTCTCCCTCCCAATGGCAGGCTGAATGACCATGTCCTAGTTCATTCTGTGCTGCGGTAACACAATGCCACAGACTGGATAATTTATAAAGATCAGACATTCACTGCTCATGGTTCTGGGGGCTGGGTAGTCCAAGATCACCAGCAGCAGCATCTTGTGTCCAATGAAGATCTTTTTGCTGCATCCCGACATGGCAGAAGTGCCAGTGAGGGTGAAAGTTGTACCCTCACACAGTGGAAAGTGTAAGAGAGGGAGCCCACTCCTGAAAGCCCATTTTGTAGTGGCATTAATCCCTTCATGAGAGTGGAATCCCTATGACCTAAAAACCCGCCATTAGTCCTTACCACCCAACACACTGTTGTACTGGCGACTAAGTTTCAACACGTGTTTTGGAGTGGACAAAAACATCCAAACAGTAAGGTCATGGTCTTACTGCTAGTACCAATAGGCACATTTAGAGCCTGGTATTTCCCCAAATTGTTTGTTGTTTTGCAGAAGAAGACACCTTGGGGTTTTCCTGAGGGTAAATATCAGATGTCTTATACCCAAGTCTTGCTATTTGGCTTAGTTGTTCTGTATAATGACTTTTTTGGGCCCAATTTACCTGGTGCCTTTTATGGTACTGACTGTCTTTGACTCCACAGCCTTCAAGGATCCATTAAACAGATTGGCTCCAAAATCTTGCCAGTCTTCCATATTCTGGGATATGTGGATTTATTCACCCTTGTTCATCCATTAACCTATACTGATCTAGTTTTCCACTTTCATTCATATTATCAATTATCACAATTATCCTCTAGTTTTCTAAATTACTATTGTTGGTAAATGATAATTTTATATTATTTTCAAATATTGGAAATAGCCAATGTTGAATCACTTTTTACCAATAAAAATGGTAATTTCAATGGTTCCACCAATGTATTACTTTCTGGAAGCTATGCTTTCCCTTCTAGATTTTTATTTCAGTCAATTCTGAAAGAGACTGGGAGGCAATGATTCTACTAAATTATTCATTGAATTGAGAATGTGTATTATTTCTAATAGAAATATGCAAGGGGTTGTCAACTTTGAGCCCTGATGGAATATATACCTGACAGAGCCAGTTCCTTCTAGCCTGGCAAGGCTAAAATGGGAATATGATAAGGAAAAGTACTTTTTCTACTCAGTATTTTTTCACCTAAGACTCTGAATATTTCACAGGTCTTACTTAAAATGATACTGGGAAATTTTGGGCAGGAAATCTTTCCTTACCCAAAACAAAACAAATTGAGACAAAAAGCACCCCCCCAAACACAACAAACAAAACTTTTGTATTTCAACTAAATGATTTTTTTTATATAAAAACTTAAGCTGTGATTCAGTCTAAAAGTGAAATACACAGACTCTCTTCCTTAAAAGGGAACCAAAAAGTAAGCTGATGGTTCTCTAGAAAACACAGAAATAGGAAAACACACCAGGATGTAACCACATGGGTAGAATCCAGGGACACAAAGTAGATGTATCCTGTTCTGCTTCTGTTGCCCACACAATGGACAAGCTGTGAATGCAATGAGGCTGACACTGACCAGCCAGAGTTTCAGATTTAGGACTCTCACACAAGGTTGTGTGGTCATGTCCAGATTGCTGTGTGTGATTTGCACGTCTGCTCTGCTTTCTGCTGCCAATACAGGGATGGAGGGTAGCTTTGAAGAATACAAGATGTGTTTGCATGGTTCCATCCTTACAGATGACAATAGCCTCCTCATATGTGCGTAGCAATGAGTCTCTGATATTCCTTAGTAGCATCTATTCCTGTGTCTTGAGAATCTAAGGCAGTGTTTATAGGTATGTAACCTACCCCACATTCCAGGAAAGGATTGAGAGACCTGACTACAAGTTAACCCCTCATTCATGGATTAATTTGTTTGTATTAAGCTGTTATTTTTCACTTTTCTTGTGAACAATTTCTTCAAGGATCAACTAAACTTCTCTGTTCTAATTATGAAGATACTTAAAACCTTTGGTTAAGCTTTTTGTCTGCCACAATTAAGTCATTGTCTTAGCCTGAATAACTCCATAAAGTATGGATGGATACCATAGTTTAATTTGAAAAAAAACATGAGGAAGGGGTGCTGAAAATATTGATCTAACTTAGATTGCAGCTGTATTGTAGATTCAACAACCTTTGTAATGAAACTATTTTTAAATTGTTAACAATTGTAATAGAAATCTGTTGCTTTTGCCAATCTACTGCAATTTTCTTGCATTCTGGCAACAGCTCCCAATTTGGCTCTGATGGAGAGGTTGTTTAGTGGAATTGTTCATCATGATATATCCTGCACTTTCCTAGCAAGTTAGTGGGCAGGTGATTCACATTTGTCCAATTGTACTAACTGTAGAATCTTAACCTTGAGTGGAATGATCAAACTGAAGATCATTTTAGTTGATCTATTGCATGTGTAATGCCCTGAATAATCTGTTCACAATTTCCTGTTCCCCCTACCCTTGGAATTGTCTCTATTTTTGTTCAGCATCAGCCTTGTTCTTCAAATATTTCTTCAATTTTTTGAGCTAACCCTTATATGTCAATACATTTATTTTCTGTTTCTGAGTTAGGTCCTGAGAAACTTTACAACAAGGTAATCACTGATTTATTTGAAGGATGCACAAAATTCAGAAAACATGGAGGTAGACCTGGTTATTCAAGTGTTCCAATTAATGGAACTTTGGGGGCGGCAATGACGATGCCACTGCATAAATGTGTTGTGTCATAGCTGTCATACATGTAAATGTGTGAAAAAGTCAGAACCAAGAGAAAACAAGACTCCCAAAAAATACTACTGAATTTTTTTCTTGTAACTCCTTGTATAAAAACATTGTATTAATATTGACAACAAAAAATTGTATTATTATGGAAAAGCTGTGTTTGGAAAAGTAAGAATAATTTTAAAGATGAGGAGAACTAAAGCAAGTGCATATGCATTAAAGAAATGGAGACAAAGAGCAACATGTGCTTCTCCAGGAACAGAAAGTGAGTGTGTCTTAGTCTGTTCCAGCTGCTCTAAAGTAAACAGATGGGTTAGCTTACAACCAATAAAAAAATTTATTGCTCACAGTTCTGGAGGCTGGGATGTCCAAGATGAAGGTGCTGGCAGATTTGGAGTCTGGTGAGGACCATGTTTCTGATCCCTAGTTGATGCCTCCTCACTGTGCTCTCTCATGGTCAGGAAGGATGGCAGAGTGAGGAGAGGAAGGCACTCTAGGATCCTCTTTTATAAGGGCACTAATCTCAGTCACCAGGGATCTGTTCTCATGACCTAATCACATCCAAAGGCCCCACCACCTAGTACGATCACCTGGGCGATTAGGTTTTCAATGTATGAATTTTGGAGGGATTCAGTTCACAGAAGACTTGAAATTAAAAGGTATCTTTAAAAAGAAAGCAAGACCCTGCCAATTAGCTTTTATGTCAACAGAGGGGTCCTCCCTGGAGAATATTTTATCTGTAGGGAAATGTTTAGGATGCTATACAGACAAATGGAACAGCATGCTGATTCACTTGTTTGAGGTAGGAAGCTGGGATGAGTTCAACATTCTGAAACATTGTCATTGTGTTAGTATTATAAAGACAACCTGAGGAGCTGTTGACATTAACACAGTAGGGTAGAAAGTTGCATGTTGTGAAGCTTTTCTATTAAAATCTACTCATAATATGGCCTCATATTAAATATTTTCTTTCAATGGTCTACATTAATATATATTTTATATATAACATATGCCATATATTTAATACATACATTAATCTTACAAGTGAATGACCTTGGGCAAGTTCTTAATTGTTCTGTTCCTTCAAATATAAAATAAAATTAAATGTAGTACAGTAGCCCCTTGAATAACACAGTTGTGAACTTCTAGGGTCCATTTATACACAAATGTTTTCAATGAAATTCATACTAAATGTGCCTGCCTCTCATGCCTCCCCTTCCACCACCTCCACCTCTTCTGCCTCTGCTGCCCCTGAGACGATAAGACCAATCCCTCCCTCCTACTCCTCCTCCTCCTCAGCCTATTCAAGGTAAAGATAATGAGGATGAAGATCTTTATGATGATCCACTTCCACTTGATCAATGATAAATATATTTTCTTTTCCTGATGATTTTCTTAATAACATTTTCATTTCTCTGGCTCACTTTATTGTAAGAATATAGTATATAATATGTATAACATACAAAATATGTGTCAATCAACCTTTTACGTTATCAGTAAGGCTCTGGTCAACAGTAGGCTGTTAGTAGTTAAGTTTAGGGAGAGTCAAAAGTTAGAGGCAGATTTTTGACAGAATATGGGATCAGTACCCCTAATCTCATTGTTCAAGGATACCTTCAACAAAGTTCTGTATCTACAACATCGAGTTGTTGTGGGAATTAATAAGGTTGCATATGTAAAGTACTTAGTACTCATTTTATTATGAATGATAAACTCACATTATTTTGCATGGTAGAAAATGTCTCCTATCCCTATATATTCACTGTAATATTGTGTAATAAAAATTAATGACAGAAAAGTAATTACCACTTTATTAAAATTTTTTTTAGTTAAAAAATTGAAACTTTGTATTGTGTAGCTCTTGACACAGTAATGGACTGGCCTGATAAATACATTCAATCATTCGAATAGGCAATTATAGGAACAGATTTCATGTTCAGTTCTGTACTATGTAAACCAGATGCAAAGAAAAAAAAAAAAAAAAAAAAAACAAGAGCATCTGTTCCAGATGCCTATGAGTCATGGCCCAGTAGCTGAGAAAAAGCCTCAAATGAGAGAATTTAGAAGAAAACATTCTGTATGCTATATAACTAAAACTCATGTATACGACTTTGTGTTTATGGGGATTTTGCAATGAAAAAAAAATTCAAGCTATGTATCCTAGGAGGACCATTTTGTCTCTAGCATACATTTATTGCCCCTTTGTTTGAACCATTATTTTAAGTATCAGGAATTGGCATTAAAAATAAAGGTTGACTATATATGTCAGATGAAGAATTACAGTTTTAAGTTCCCAAAACATTATATATAAGTTGTGAGGCAGTTAAAATGAAGTAGGTCCTTGTTGGAACATTTCTGTAAAACAAAGACATTTCTACTGTCTTATAAAAATATATTCGCTGATCTGGTTAATAACGCTCCCCCTTTACTGGTCATAGAATAGTTTCTCTCTGATTTCATTGACTTCCTTTTAGATTTGTTCCTAGTTTCTAAAAAAGGTGCTCATTATGACAGAATGGGTCTAGAGATGGAGATAGAGAAGGTTTTAACTTCAGTACTCCCAATTTTCTGTTTTTATTAATCAAAATAATTGTTATCCAAGTTATATAAACCATATAGTCATATTCTTTAGTATTTTTTATTGGATATTTATTAGGTCTTATTGCTAGACACTGTTTTATCACCATTTGTTTGCCTGTTTACTTCTTGCTCAAATAAAATGATAGTCTCTTTCTCTGTATTAGTGGATCTCCAAAGTTCATAATGAACTTGGTAGAAGGCAGTGTCCACCATGGAGCTGAAAATATGAGATACCTGTTTACTGCCTATGCCTTAAACTACATTATGCAGGCCTCCCTATCATGATGAGAAGCATCTGATATCTATTTACTAAATTCCTTTTCCATTAAATCAGCTAGAGCATATTTTAGTTGGTCACCAAGAAAAAAATAACTGATATTGAAACAAACAGATATTTTATGTGTTCCTACTCTATGCTAGGAACTGTTGATATTACTTAAAACATATTAACAATAAATAATACTTTTCCTATTGACTATTTCACTATTTGTAAAAATTTCTCATCTCCACTGTGCTCATACTGAAATGACATAAACTTATTTTAAGCCATTTTTAAAAAATGATTGCACATTATAAAAAAATATTTATCATAGGGAATGTCAAAAGCTTTTTCTTGGCTTTCCAAGTGGTGATGAGTAGGCCAAGCTTTTCTAAAGCTGTGTTAATGAGGAAGGGGAAATTTTTCTCACCCAGTGAGGGGTAAAGCAGACCCCTTCCTAATAGCGTGACAAGATTTTTTTAGTTTTTTCCGGCAAATTTCCATCGTGGTTCTTCTTAGAAAGAAGGCCACGAAATTTTTGCAAGAGTTCATTATTTTTCCATCTCTCTCATGAATTTTGAATAGATAAGTGTCTTGCTATGCCATTCAGTTATTCTGAAAAGCTAAAATAAAGTAGACCCATGGGGTTACTGCAGAAAAATACACCCACGGGTTTAGATGTGGAACAATTCTGTGCAGCTTGTATTATGTATTTGCTACTCATTTCCAGAGCCTGACCTCAGCTGATAAACATTTTTCACTTTTAGTTGAAAGTAAAGGAGCTGAAAGAAAGCTGGTCTCATTTGAGGGATGTTATAATGCTATAGTCACAGCTACTTAATGTTCCCGGTGCCCTTTTTTCACACCTAGAAATGTACAAAGCTACCTTGATAGTGTGCTGGGTAGTGTCACTTACTTATTGGTATTCTCATCCATGTGTCTTTCTGTCAATAAGTAAATGAAATTTTTCTTGGAAATCATTGATAAAATAGATTTTTTTTCTTCCTAATTACCTTTTAGGTAAAAATGTGTCAGAGTTATGGTAACAGGTAGCTGGCCACTTCTCTCTATAACTCATTCTCTCTCTCTCTCTCTCTCTCTCTCTCTCTCTCTCTCTCTCTCTCTCTCTCTCTCTCTCTCTCTCTCTCTCTCTCATTTGGTAGGGGAACAGAGAGGGGAGGAGCAAATTATTCAGCTTCCTTGCAAAGAATTTCTGAATTAGGTCTCAGGTAACATTTTCAGATTCAGAATAGAATCTCAAATAGGGAGAAACCAAATCAAGTTCCTAGAAGGGAGATAATAGAGATGTCCCTTAAGGCCAGCCAGTCCTCTAACTCCCAACACCTCTCACCATGTTCCTTAACCATCCAATTATTTTCTAATTGTAGGAAGGAACACTCTGGAGTGTATTAAGGGAGTCTTGGAGAACGCCATTGTGTCTGCAGCTGCAATACAGGAGAAGAAAAACCAATGGATGTACAGGAAAACTCCTAATTACATTTGGGACATGTTTGAAACTGGGATCATTCAATTCGTTGTGCTATTTAAAATCTGCACTTAGTTTATTTTGTAGTGAATCCATGATTGTAGAAGGAAAAGAAAGGCTCTCAAGCAAGAAACAGTGAAGAGAGGTGGCGTTTACAGCAAACAGTTTGGGGAGTTCATACCTTTTGGGGGATATAGAAAACACATGTTTTAAAAGGCTGTAATTCTCCAAATCACACAAGATGTCAGTATGAAGCCAATTTAGAGTTAGCAAAGGTATCATTCTGGGGTCAGTTTTTATCTGATACCAACTTGATGAGGCAAGGAACAGATGGCATTTAGGATTAACATGGCACTTTATGGCCAGAAGACCACAGAGGTGAACCATGAAGAATGTACACAGCAAATTTCTACACAGCGAAAAATATTTTTTTGCTGATCGCTTTCAGGGTGGGGGCAGTTTACCCATTGAGCAAGGGAAGGAGAAATACAGATGATCAGCAGATTACATTCTAGGAAACAACAAAAAAATACTTGCGACCAAAATAAGCTAATTTAAATCGTTTCAAAACATAATTTCAAATTCTAGAATCCAAGTTAAAGAGATCTCAGAAGGCAGGATGGGATATCCTTATACTTTCACCACAATGATGGGATTGAAATTGAAAATTTTAAAAAGACTGATGACATCAAATTTTGGTGAGATTCCAGGGCAAATGGCCGTCTTACACTGGAGACAGTGTAAATTGATCTGATTCAGAAATTGTTTGCCATGATCTACTGTCATTGGACATATGCACACTTTATGACCCACACATTCCGCTCCTGAATATATAAGATCAAAAGAAATATGTACACACTGCCTCAAAAGGCATGCACAGAAAACATTTATAATAGGTTCATTTGTAATAACCCTAACCAATATGTGCATGTGTGAGTGTGTGTGTCTTGTGTGTGTGTGTGTGTGTGTGTGTGTGTGTGTGTCTGTGTAGAGGGAGAGAGTGAGAGATAAGTGGGCATTTGGCAAGCTGGAGACTCAAGAGTGCCAATGGTGTAGTCTGGTGGCTGGCAGGCTCAGAACCTAAGAAGAGCTGATATTTCAGTTTGAGTGTGAAGGCAGAAAATGACTGCTATCCCAGCTCAAGGCAGTCAGGTAGGAGTACATTAGGGAGGACAATTTTCTTCACTCATCCTACCAATTCGAATATTAATTTCAACCAAAACACAGATTCACCTACAGGAATGTTTGACTGAATATCTGGCACCCTGTGGCTCTGTCAAGTTGGCACGTAAAATTAACCAGCACAATGCCCAAATTTGCAAAGTGCAATAATGAGTCAATGGTTGGATGAATAAGTAAATTATTGTATATTTATATAGCATCTATGGTATATGTTATACAACAATGAAAACAAAAATGTAGCTACACAAACTACACAAACATATGCTCATTCTTTTATTTATAAAATGTTGAAATTGAAACAAATATTAACTAAGAAGTTAGGGGAATCTTTATCATTGAGAAAGAGTAAAAAGTAGTAGTTGGAGGAAGTAACAGGGGGCCTTTGGGGAAGGTAGCAAATTTCCATTTATTGGCAAATATAATTTTGTAATCATTTATCAAAGCTATGATACGTGCATTTTCGGTATGTATGTTAAATGGCAAAAAGTGTTTTGAAATGAAGCCTTAGATGTTACACAGTAAATCTAGTCTAGTGTTCTCACACTTCAAATGAGGAACTAGAAACTCAGAGATGTTTAGATAAATAAATGACAGCCAAGACAAGTGTGCACATCTCCTGATAAATGTAGAGTTTTCCACTACAGTTAGTAATTCTTATAATACAATATGTATTAGCTTCCCTGGGCTACTTCAATAATGTACTAACAATCGAGAGACTTAAGACAGCAGAAATTTATTGCCTCACAGTTCTGGAGTCTGGGAGTCTGGAATCAAGGTGCCAGCAGGGCCAGGCTCTCTCTGATGGCTATAGGGAAAAATCCTTCCTCACCTCTCTTGGCTTCTGGTGTTTGGCATGACTGCTTGGTGTTTCTCAGCTGGTCGCAGCCTCATAGGTCACAGAACCATCTTCTTCCTGTGTGTTTTCACATTTTCTTCCCTCTCTGTGTTTTTATCTCCGTGTTCAACATCTCTTTTTCATAAACACACCAGTCATGTTGCACTAGGGGTCCACCTTCTCCAGTGTGATCTCTTCTTCTTCTTCTTCTTCTTTTTTTTTTTTCTTTCTTGAGAGAGAGTCTCGCTTTGTTGCCCAGGCTAGAGTGAGTGCCGTGGCGTCAGCCTAGCTCACAGCAACCTCAAACTCCTGGGCTCAAGCGATCCTCCTGCCTCAGCCTCCCGAGTAGCTGGGACTACAGGCATGCGCCACCATGCCCGGCTGTTTTTTGTTTTTTTTTTCCTATATATATTAGTTGGCCAATGAATTTCTTTCTATTTATAGTAGTGACTGGGTCTCGGTCTTGCTCAGGCTGGTTTCAAACTCCTGACCTCAAGCAATCTGCCCGCCTCGGCCTCCCAGAGTGCTAGGATTACAGGCATGAGTCACGGCGCCCGGCCTATCTCTTCTTAACTACAACTCTTTCCTGAAATAAGCCACATTCTGAGTTATAGATGCTTCGGAATTCAACATATCCTTTGTTGGGGGGGGGGGCGGCACAATTCAAGCCATAACACAACATGACGTTCTCAGTGTAAAATTTTTGACGAAAATTAGAAAGAGACTGATACTGGTTACAAAGCTGTACTGATACTGGTTACAAAGATGGCTCCAAGCACCCACGTAGTGTGCATCTACAGCTGTTACGACGCAGTGTTTGTAACCACTCAGGTACCAGCACTCAAGGATAGTTTCTATGAACACATCCGTTATTTGACTTCTCTATACTCCACAGTAGCTTGATACGTAGATATGCCGTCCAGTCTTTAAAGTTTTATTTATACACACACGCACACACACACACACACACACACACCATGTTGAAGTATCAAACACCACAGAGTCAAAATATTTATTTTCTTTGACAGGACTTAACGGTGATTCTAGAATATTCAGAGTCAAGCATCAAGCCATGAAGACATTAATCCAGCACAGGAATAACCCATATGGGGGTGGGGGTCGTATAGCCTATGGCTTTTACCCAAGTGCAGCACAGACATTAATAATAGACAACAGAAAACCCTCCAACAGAGGCCAGACATATGGAACCTGACACCCCTTCTCAATCCCACATTCTAGGTAGCTGCACCTAATTGGCTGGAGTTGGTATGTAGGTGACAGCTATGATCAGTGCGTGTGGAGCAGAGTAGGGCAAGCCACAGTCCCTAGGATCAGCTCAGGGAAGTTTGACCTTTGCAATGTCTTTCACCTCCCATTTCAGCTCTCTTTTTCTTCACACTCTGAGCCTTCTCCTCATGTCGTGACTTAATGATTTGTAGTCCAAAGAGAGTTTGCTCACCTTGGCCATTAGCCAGGTTCAATTTGTCACTGCCTCCATTCTCGGCCATCAACTTCTGCCACTTCCAAATCCAATTTCCAATTAAATAATAATACACACATTATAATCATGACTACTAATGCAAAAATGTATAACCCCAACTGGCCTCAAATTCTAAGCATTGTTAATTTTGATAATACAGATAGACAGTTCATGTAATGGTTATGGGTTTTGGCTCTTGACATAGATGGCTGATACTCACTTGAATCCTGACCGTGCCACTTATTCACAATAAAACATCAAGAAAATAACCTTTCTGGTCTACACCTATGTTTGTTCATCTGTCAATTCTGGATAAATCAGATAAATCGAAGTACCTACATCACAGAGTTGTTGAGATGAATGACTGACTTAATGCAGAAATGATGTAAAATAGCACTTGGTGTATCCAAAGCACTTCACACCACCTAGGTAGTTTAATTGTATAATTATGCAAATAAGAATTGTAGATATGATGATTAATCTTGAAAGTTAAACAAAAAAATCAAATTCTATTTGATTCTTTCCTGTGTGGTGGGTACTATGTTCTTTGTTGGATTTTGGAGATATACAGCTGTGTTTTGATGGAGATAATAATTTAATGAAAGAGAAAGGTAAATAGATCAGAAATTAAAATGAAATATGGTATGTGCTATAATGACTTTATGTTCTATTTATTATGAGATCATGCTGGCATGATGCAGCAGGTTTTTTTTTTTTTTACTTAAAAACTATCTATTGTTAGTAGGTGTGGTATTTTCATCATTACTGTATGGTAGAGAAGTTAAACCAATGAAGTTATTTTTTCAAAGGCCTGACTGTCCTGTCTTCCCGTCTCTTCTTCCTAGTCTATTCCTCTTACCACACACTTTCCCTACACAGACTATTAGACAGATATTTTTGACTAACACACTTTAAAGGTGTAGAAGACTCTTTAATATCTGACATTTGGTTTCTAAAAAACTTCCCTATAATTGAAAGTTAGGTCTGTGCAATGAGAATTGAATTTGTGGTTGGGTTATGTTAACCCATTTGTGCTTTGAAAACACTATTGTGTGTATATATATACATGTTAATTAATTTTTATAACAATATAAATTTTAATTTTGAATGTCTTAGTAGACATTGTGGGTAAGTTATTTCAAACATAATCTATTTTATCTCATGCTTTAGTTCAGTAATTCTACTTTTCACAGTTTCTAAACAACAACAACAAAAAAAAAACTTTGTGGATTAGTGTCCAAAGATTTATTTTTAAATTTTAAATTTTTCTCTAGTCCATGAAGCAAATAATAAGAAAAACATCATGAAGGTTTCATATTTAAACCTGCCTTTTTAACATAATGAAATACATGCGTTTTAAAATACTACTCAAGAACTGTGAAATACACAGACTCAGATAGGAAAGTAGGTCCTGGCCTCTACACTTCACTATTTCATATAAATCTTTCCATTCATAAATATGGGTTCTGAGTGTCCAGGTGTTTTCAGTGTTGAAACCAAAGTCTTATATTTAAAGTTTAAAGTCCATACTTACTTGCTTTGGGCACTTGATAGAACTTTATGGCAATTCTAAAGAAAGTGTACAATGTCAGAGTTATGGGCTAATGTTCAGATACATTTTCAATACACCCCATTAGGCCTAACTCTATGTTAAAAAGTCAATTCTAATTTCCTAACAAAAGATATATATCTGTGGTTCATGTAATGTGAAAAGAATTCTAAAATTGTCATTTCTTCTTCCATGTCACCTCCAGAGAAGGCTGGAATAAAACTCTCCTCAGGATATTAAAAGAGGACATGTTTTTGGAGCCATTAATATTGTTAGGGAGGAAAGATTTCTTCTCCACATCCAACACCAGGTACATTACTGAGGCACCTATAACAAAAGACAGATTAACAAGAAAAAAAAAAAGCATACACATTTATTTAATGTGAATTTTACATGATACAGGAGCATTCAGAAAAGAAGACTCAAAGAAACAGAGAAACGTGAGTTTTTAAACTTAGGTTTATCTAAGGTCGACAGTTCTGGGAAAGTATGACTGAACAAAGGGTCTATGATCTAATGGTAATAAACTTGCTATAGTCACTTGTTCAGATTCTTGTCTGCATCTTCAGAGAAAAGAACGTTTCTTTCCTCCAGAAAAGGTACCTCTAGAATAAGGGTCTTATGATCTACTTCAGTGGAGAAGGGTGGGGAGAAGGTGGAAAAGTAGGCTTCTTCATTCTCCTGTTTTCCAGACTTCCAAGGTGCCATATTTTGAGGTAGGGTGTCTTCAACGCCATCAATATGTAAATAACTCAAGTTTCCTCCTATTAACAAAATGAAATATGAAACTAGAAAATGAGTTCACTACAATCCGTCCCTTAATTTTACTCCAATATCTTCATCATCCCCTTCCAATGCTGACCTAAGCCTTATCTATCTATAAACTTAGCTCTCTGTAAACTGTCCATGCAAAGTTCAAACAACAGACGCTGACCTTTGAAGTCTGTTGTGACATATGACTAAAAGTAATGCAGGTGGGCGAAGAAGGGCAGTCCTTATGTTGCTTCCTATTTTACAATTGCATGAGGCTATTATAGAAGCACAGTTTCTTTTTTTTTTTTTTTTTTTTTTTTTTTGAGACAGAGTCTCGCTTTGTTGTCCAGGCTAGAGTGAGTGCCATGGCGTCAGCCTAGCTCACAGCAACCTCAAACTCCTGGGCTCGAGCGATCCTTCTGCCTCAGCCTCCCGAGTAGCTGGGACTACAGGCATGCACCACCATGCCCGGCTAATTTTTTTTTCTATATATATCAGTTGGCCAATTAATTTCTTTCTATTTATAGTAGAGACGGGGTCTCGCTCTTGCTCAGGCTGGTTTTGAACTCCTGACCTTGAGCAATCCGCCCGCCTCGGCCTCCCAAGAGCTAGGATTACAGGCGTGAGCCACCGCGCCCGGCCAGAAGCACAGTTTCTTACCCCTCTTTTGCTTAAGAGACTGACCTCTCTGTAGCAGTTAGCTGAACGTGTGATTTCCACTGTGAAGAGTCATACATTTACTGCCAAAGTGTGTGTTTGCTGAGCAATTTCAGGCCTGACCTGTGCTATTTTCAATTTTAATTCAAGTTACAGAGGAAAGATCTCAAGCCAACAATTAGAAATACAGGTGTATTGTCAGTATAAAAAATACAAGATGGCATTAAATATCCATTATAAGGAAGAAGTAACATTGGCACAAATACAGTTTGTGAAGTCTTATGTAGATAAAGGTGAAACACAGGTCATCAATGTTTTTGTCATGTTGAATGAAGGTCTGAATGTTATTATGTTGAACATGATAAAGAGTTGTGTTATGAGAATGAAAATACTTGAGCTCACCCTGGATTCACCCAGTCTTTCAATCAGGTTTGTAATATTGCCATCACTGAAGCATGAAAGCACCATTGAAGGCTTCAAATCAACCAAGAATCTCCAAGAATATCAAATGATGCTTACACTTGTGTTATTTTCTTTACAAGTTAGCAATTTGTAGACTAAATAAAATTGATTTCGGATATTATAACATTATCACGAATCAGTAGTTTGGCAAGGCCACTATCAACTGAAGAATCACAAGGTTCATACATTTTGAGAGGAGAACTTTATTTTTGATAAAGGATTACCACTGGCAAGCTGGGCGTCCTGACAGGCTGGCAAGCATAACCTCTCACAGAGACCAGAAGCAAGCACTTCAAGGGAGGGAAGAGTGAGGTAGGAATTGATGCCAAATGGGTCAGGTAAATATGCATATTCAATAGGTTATAGGAGGAGCCATAAATATTCATGATGGGGCACAAACATGCATGCCATGTTCACTTTGGGATGGAGAATTAACATGTAAATGCATTAACATTAGGCTCCATACATCAAAAGGTAAAGCAGATGAGACAATAGCACTCAGTTTGCAGCTTCTATAAATTGGCCAGAACCACTCCATGGTTAGTGATCCCTTATCAGGAAGTAAGGTGAGTCAGTTGCTGTGTCAAAATCCCCAAAAGTGAGAGAAGTCTGGCAACTCTTTTGAGATGGCTGGTTTCTGTTTAACCCCTTAGGAAAGAAAGTCTAATGGTGGTTAGCAAGGGAGGGGGTGAAAGGAGGCATGTCTGACCTTCCAGCCCATCATGGCTAGAAATTCAGTTTTTAAGGTTTGTCTGTGGTCCCCTTGGCCAAGAAGGTTTGGACTTTACTTTTATTTCTTACCACCCTTGGTGAAAGATTGTAAATATTTCAACTTATTTTTGGCAAACATAACCTTAATTCAGTATAACATACATTTTAAAAAATAAAATAGCACACATTTTAGGGCTTTATATGATATATTCTTCTTTACTACTATTCTTAATACTCACATATTTTGTCTAAGGTGATTCTTTTTTTTCTATTTAGATCTCTTTTAAAACTGTATGAAAGGGAAAATAATAAATTTTTGTTTTGTAATTTTGCTTTCATAATTTCTATAAATGCTATATTTCTACACAAACTTTAAATACCATCAGAAAATGAGATATATAGAGAATTATATTCAGAGAAAAAGATCTTCAAAGATCTGAAACTATACATAGAAGGAGCATTTAGTTTTGAGTGTTCGGTAAACAACAAAAAAGAGCAAGGGATATATGAGAGTCCTCTGCACAAACTAAAACTTGCAAAGAGAGAAGTTTAGGCTCATTGTAAGTATTGAAAGACTTCAGAACTTCAGTAAATGGGTCTAAGAACCGCTGGGGCTCAGAAACTGATACCTCAAGGTATGGCACTTTGACATGCTGACCTGAAGAAGCCTCAAGGTCCCTCTGCTCCGGGTTCCTGCCTTTCAATCCTCTGTCTTTCCCAAAGCACAGGGTGAAGTTGTTCTCAGAAGTTCTCTTACCTGCCTAAGGTCTGGACTTACCAAAGAAAAGAAATCAATTACCTCTGGTCCCTTCCCTGAGGTTTTATTCACTAAACTCATATCACAGGAAGAAATACTTAATTCCATTGATAAACCTAGAAAGACTTTTGTCATAAACCATTGTTTTCTCTGTGGACCCAACAGACTTTGTCTCAAAGCCATTGTATGTTCTTCGAGCCCATTTTGAATTCCCTTAAAAAATTATCTACTACCTCTTTAAAATCATCCACATCTCCCTCTTCTCCCTTTTCCCTAAAAAAAGAAGGCTATAAGCATCTTTATGGTGGATAATCACTGATTATTAGTGTGCACTAATTTTGGTGGATAATTATGGTGGATAATCTTTATGGTGGATAATCACTGATTAATAATCACTGATTATTAGTGTGCACTGATTTTCTCCTGTGCACACTAATAAATTTGTATGGCATTTCTCCTATAAATCTGCCTTTTGTGAGTTTTTTCTTTTTTTCCAGCAAACCTTCGGAAGGAGAAGGGTACGTTTTCTATGTGCTTCTACAGAAACTTGTGATGAATAAAGCTCTCCAGAAATGTCATGTGCTGCCTTAATAGGTACAGTCCTGTGTCACTAGAAAAATTCAAGTAGATGTTAAATATCAATAATTAAATCTGTATAATGTCTAAGGTGTCTTCTAACTCTGATGCCGTATGCTTCCATAAGCTGAGTCTAGGGCTTGTGGTGTGAAATTACTATCCAATTTAAGAAAATGGATAAATTACATTAAAATGGTTAAAAATGAAAATGATTTTTAAAAATCGTACCATTTTGCTATCAAATAGACACCCATGAGTAAAGAGACATTTAAACCTCTTCCTTTTCCCTGTCTCGACTCTCTAGAAAAAGACAAAATAAAGGTTTGTTCTACAGAGTAAAGAACTGGTCATCATGAGGCCCACAGGTAATTCAAGATTCATTATCAAGGTAGTTTCAAGCAACAGAGTCATTTAGAAGCTTTTCTCATCCTCTGCTTCTCTTCGTGGGTCTTAGATACAACCTTTGGAAACTTACTTTGCTAAATGTGGCATCCAGTTGAGAAAAATCTGCCCTCCATGAGGTGAGCACCACTGTAAAAATGGCCCATATTATATGATTTTATTAGTGGGATATCTAGGATTAAAATAAGCCTGCCATGCAGGGACTGTCATCTCACATATTTTAAAAATCACTTTAATATAGGCTTTTGGTTTCACCTATAGTCTTTATGAAGAGCTAATGCATGACAATTACATCCTATTGTGTAGAAATCCATCAGAAGAATCTTGGGATTATATTATTTTCATATTTTTTTATTTTTTAAAGTATCTGAGAAAATAGTGAAGAGTAATGCCCAGTGAAATCACTGAAAGACAATAATACACTGCATAGAATGCATGATGAATAGGGTTGCTTTTATCTCCTGACTTTTAAAATGTGGCTATGCACTATATAGTGATTCTGTGAAATTCACCACCTCTTCAGATCTTCTCAGAGGTTTTTCATTAGATAGAGAAGAAATATATATGTGAAACAGGAAGGATAAAAATTGAGCTAAAAAATGTTAGAATCAACATAATCCAATATTTGCATATGAGGATTTACTATATTTAATAACAACAATTAGTTTCTTTCAAATTGTTTCAAGGAATTATTTATATTTCAAGATAAATTACTGTCTAGGCAGGAACTGTTATGTTTTTTAACCAATAACATGCTTTATTATGTTATCAGTTTAAACATAGTGTTTAATATTTTTTAAATGACAACATTGTTTCAACCATCACAATTAAAAAGCCCTTCAAAACACCACAAAGAAATCATCAGTCTAGTAGGGTATATTTTTGTATAATTGATGATAAGTGTGTAATGATGTAGTAAGCTGGCAATTAGACATAATTTGCTTATGCAAGTGAGCTGAAAAAAATGGGGATCAATATTCAATCTACACCTATGTGAGAAGCAATTAGTTTAATTGATAGGGGGAGAAAACCCTCAACAATGGTTAATTATGCCAGAATGACCTGAAACACTCATGTAAATTAGTGGAATTAATTGTACATGAATGATTTGATTATATAAATCATGTTTAAAACCTTGAAGTTTCTATACTTAGGCATTCATAAAATGTAGTAGAAAAGGTGGTTTAATGATATAATGGATGCAGTTTCGATAGTAATCATCAGGCTTGCCTACAATCTATTGTCACAATGCCATCTCAAAATAGACAGTAGTGAATATGAAAAATACATGCCATAGTTTCTTACTCATGTATAATCGTTTAACAAAGAAATGTTTATTCAATAAAACACTATTTTGTGTAATTATTATTTTTCTCCCCGGTTCTACTTAGTGTCTACAGGAATTACTGAGAGGCTTGTAACACTTCCCATTTTTTTCAAAGGGAGAACTCAAATACTTTGATTTACTTATCACCAGCCCTGGATTTTGTTTATGAAACAGATAAAGATTTGTTCTGTTCTTAGTCTGCATTCTGTCCATCATCTATCCTTGCCATTCTCATCATTCCTCACACACAAAAAGCAGAGTTTCATGAGTATCTGAAAACAGCGTACTTGTTATCCTCCTAAAATTAATTTTCATTCTGGATTGACCGTCATTACCAGAATATCAATCTATTACCTAAATACATATTGATTCTCCGCCTGGCTTTATTGAACTCCAACCAACAGGACTAAATTTAAATAAATTAGGGACAATGCTACAAACAAAAGCAAGCACTTGTGTCTGACTTCGTTCTCAGATTTAAGGTATAAAGCTGAGGTCTTGTTGATACAACAATTTATTTCAACTGAAATTGTCTCTGGCATATATAGCTAATATTTTTAGGAAGAAAATCACACACATATACAGAAGATGAATGATATCCTAACTGATTCTGCCTATCTTGGTAGGCACTCCACTTTATGGAATATCTTCCAATTTATCTAAACACTTTTTTCTATTGATAGTCAATATACACCTCTCACATGATTAATTTTCTTATAAGCTTGCCTTCATATGTCACCTGAGTTTTATTCTAAGATATGCCTAAATGTTTTCAACTGTTTTCAATTTGTGTTACTCTACTCCCAATCCATCAAAGGCTTCTATAAAACCTGTTTTTTTTTTTTTAAAAAAAATTAAACTATTAAAGTGATACAAGTTTTTGCTATGTGGATGAATTGTACAATGCTGAAGTTAGGGCATTTAATGTGCTTGTCACTAGAGGAGTGTACATTGTACCCGATAGGTACATTGTATCCTCCCTTCTCAGTTTCCGATGTCCTACACTCCACCATATGACAGGGTAAACCTTGTTTTGTAGCTTGCAACACCGGTCTGCATCTTTGCCTTCTGCATCATTGCTTTATCCTTGTGGAAGTCAGCTCTGTGGTGTTGCACAGTGTCATAATGCGGTGTTATTAGCATGCTATGAGGACTCTGCACACATTCTCACAAATTACAGAAAGGTGTTAAGCATGAATCTTCAGAATGCCCAAGTGCATTTTACGGCAGCTCTGCTAACACTCTGAGTTATATTACATTTTTGTTCTGAAAGGGAGCACCTCAGAGAGGAGGTAAAAAGTTATCCGCTGTCAAAAAGCCTTGATGTGTTTCCTGTCATGAAAGTTTCGCGCTTGAAAACTCAACACAGTTTGTGTATGGAATATTCTGACCTTCTCCAGAGAATGAACACGTAGGAACACAAATGATAAAAAGCGCGAGGCTCCAAGCTCTGCTAGTGGCTACTGATCATCGCTGGTTATTGGACCCACAAAACTTGCAGTTAGCAACCTTGTGATTCACAAGAGACGGGTGTAATCTGAACCTTGGAGGGTGACCAGGGGCCCAAGTTCCTTACCCAGGCAGTGCAATAAGAATTTCAAATCTTGATTACCTTCTGAAATTTTGTTGGACGTCAATAGGTTTGAAATAATTCATTTTATGTATTTCATGGTAACTGTATATTTTTAATATACTTTTATTTTGATTTTCTGATGTTGTCTTTACCACAACTATATGACATGAGAACAGCATTGTATATATGCACTGTTGAATCATAGATGAGAAAAAAAAATAAAATCTAGGCTGGGAAAATACTTTCTTAAGTCACATAGAATATTGGCCCCAGAACTGAGATTAGTTTAGGACACCTTTCTTCTGGGTGTGGACATTGTCTACTAGAACAGACTTCACTTGTAGAAAGTTGGTATGATTTGTTTAGCTCAGCAAGCAGAGTCCCACAATCAACGTCTCTGTATCAATCCCAGGCCCCCAATACAAAGCTCACACAAAAGCTATTGAACCCTTCCAATCTTTAGAATAACTGACTTCTAAATTATAAGAGTTTGGAATTTAGAAAAAGGAAGAGATCTCAGAGGATGTCTAGAGCAATGGTTCTCAACTTTGGCTGGACACTGGAATCCCCCGGGAAGCTGGAAATATTAATACTTGGATTCTACCCACAAGAGATTCTGATTTAATTGGTCGGGAATGCAGCCTGAACATCAGGATTTTTCATATCTCTCCAGGTGATTTATTTGTACATCCAAGATCAGAGCCACTGATCTAGAGGCAGAATTACAGGAGTTATAAACTTACATGCCAATAGTAGCCAGAAAAATCATGTAAAAGAGGAAAGTAGGACAGGCATAAGAAAAATAACATAGCTGTCTCAGTCCACTGTAAATTTCCCTAATTTTGATTTAGGAATGGGTAAAAGAAATGTTGTTCCACTACAAATAGAAGAAACAGTGCAAGCTTTCTGACAAATAGTAATAGACACTTATACTTTGTGTTGGGATGTAATGGGGAATGTTGGAGATTGCATTTAAATAGAGAATGCATGATCATCTTAAGGGGCAAATGCTCTTAAGGTCCAGCTAAATTTGGGCAGAGAGTGTAAGATCTACTGGGTTTTTTTAAGCAATTGTACAAATTATTTTTATGTAAAATTGTTTGATGTTTTAAATGTTCGCTCATTTTTTTAATAAAAAAAAAGTGTAGATCAAAGCAAATATACCTTTGGGTCATATATGATCAATAGACTAACGATTTATGGCCTCTTGATTGAATGGTGACTATGAGCTTAGCTCCTGACTCAGACAAATAGAGGTTGAAATCTTAACAATACCCTTTACCTGAGGCAAAGCATTTTTAAAACTCTCTTTGGGTCTCATCTGAAAAATGGGATAATATAATTTAATTCATAGAGATATTTTTAAATTTTAAATGTGATAATTCATGTACGGAGTTCAGCATAGTGCTTGACATATAGAGAGTATGGAATAATTATTGTTATTATTGTGAAGCCAACACATTTCTCTGTGTTGTAAATGGCATAAATAATTCCATATGGGTGTTAAGTCTTATTTTAAAGTCATGGGACAAAGTAGAAGCAGAGTCAGAACTAAAAATGAGGAATTCTGGCTCCCGGTTTGATATATTAGCTCATAATCAACATTTGGCCACAAATTATGAATAAATTTAACCAGAAATCCTCATTTATTCATACATATCCATATTTGAGACAAGGAAGGTTTCAGATTTTTACAAAATATTGGACTGGTGTTGGATTATAGTTTCATGAGTTTCATGTTTCTTTCTGTATCAAATCCAGATGTTGTGCAGTATCTAAGGCTCTGCAAAATTCAAACCCACCTGAAGTATTAATTTTCACTTCTTCATGTTGAGGAGTATAATTGTCATTTGAAAGATATGTTGAACTTCTTCATACCAGTGCCTGTGAATGTGAACTTATTTCAAAATAGAGGCTTTTGCAGATTAAATCAACTTAAGATCAGGTCATACTGGTTTAGGGAGAGCCCTAATCCAATAACTTGTGTCCTTATAGGAAGAGGACATTTGGACACAGAGCCACACAGAGGGGAGAGGGCCTTATAAAGATACAGGCTGATGTTAGAGTTTATGCTTCTACATGCCAATAAACATCAGGAAGGTACCAAGAGTCAAGAAGGGACCATCATTCCCCTAGAGACTTCGGAGGGAGCATGGTTCTGCTCACACCTTGATTTCAGACTTCTAGCCTCCAGAACTATGAGAAAATACATTTCTGTTGTTTCAAGTCATCTGGTTTATGGTAATTCCTAGGGCAGCCTTAGGAAACTAACAACAGTCCAATTCTCAGGCTCTCAGCCAGGTTGCTTTCATGTGCATTCTTACCTGTGCATCCTTTCTCACACTGTGCATTGCCTTTAACTTTACCTAAGTCTTCTCCCTCCTTCAAGGTCTAGCTCAAATCCTATTACCTTTGTGTTTTCATTTATTCCCGTACAACACTTGAGTATAAAGTACACAATTAAACATTTAATTTATATTTGTCATGTTATTTATTGTTGGTTCTTATATTAATTTACTCCCTTAAGAAAAGAGACATACAGCAATGCATGCCATTTCTGCTTTTCTATACTCTCTCATGCCAAAGACACTGGCACCCTTAAATATACAGCATGAATCTTTTTGAAGGCTGTTTCATTTTCTTGTCCATGAACGTCACCATGGATGGCCACACTTTTAATATCTGGTTCAACAGAACATCACTATTGCATCCAGCTGCAGAGTGTCATGCTTAGATTCTCCTATTTTGTTGGTTGTGTCTTTTTGTTTTGTTTTGTTTTGATTCGATTTGATTTTGAAGAACCACATCTGGCAGTGTTACAAGCTTTGCTTCGAACATCAAACATAACTCTCATTTATGGCACACCAAACATCAAATATAATTTAGGAAAATCAAGAAGAGAAGGCAGTTTTAGTGTATTGACCGAGATTTTTTATTCTGTTTTATTCTTTCTTTTGTCCTAATGTCCCAAGATTCTTTATTTCATCATTTCCATTCTGTTTTGAGAACTTTGTTTAGTGTTACTTTTAGTATAAATCTGCTGGTGACAAATTAGTTTTCCTTCATCAGAGAATATCTTGATTCATCCTTCATTCTTGGATGGATATTCTGGGTATAGGATTCTGAGTTGATAGTTCTTTTCTTTTACATTTAAAAAATATTGTTTCACTTCCTTTTAGTTTCCATGAATTTGGATGAGAAATCCTATGTCATTCAAATTGTTTTTCCTGTGTAAAAAAGTGTGATATCTCTCATTCCTTTCGATTTTTTTTTTATGTCTTAATTTTTAGAAATTTAACTGCGATATATCTTGGTCTGGATTTCTATGGTTTTATACTATTTGCAGATTGCTTGGCTTCTTAAATCTGAAGGCATATGTCTTTTTTGTCAAATTAGGAAATTTTCAGCCATTATTACTTTAAATACATTATGACCTCAATCTCTCCTTTTTCTAGAACTCTGATGACATAAATTTTAGAGCTCTTATTATAGTCCCAAAGATTCCTGAGGATTTATGTTTGTGATTCTTTTGTTTTTGTTTTGTTTTTGCAGTCTGTTTTTTCTCTATTATTCGGATGGGTCATTTCTGTTGGCCTATCTTTAAGTTCTCTGATTCATCCCCCCATCCTCTTCATTCTGTTGTTGAGCCCATCCACAAAAGGCTGATTTTCAGGTTTTTGTGTGTTTCAGTTACAGCATTTCTTAGTTCTAAAATATGTATTTGGTTCTTCTTTATAATTTCTATTTACTTGCAGAAAATCTATTTCTTTACTGGAATTTTAAATTCTTACTTTATACATAATCATAATTGCTTATTAAGGCATTTTTATGATGACAACCTTACCTATTTGTGATGGTTGTTGGAGTTCTGATTCCTGGCATAGCACATGATTTTCCATCGAAACTTGGACATTTGTCATGTTACGGTATAGAGAGAAACCCAAACGCTAACCCTAACACTATCCTAGAAGTACATTGAATATACGCTTGCATTCTCTAAAAGATAACAGTTTCTATTTCCTGTGAATTGCACAGAAGTAACAGTACATACTTTTGTAAAGAAGTTCCAAATGCAATCATTTAGATTGATTCCACAAAGAAATGAGAAATTGCATTGAAAACACAGTTGCTTATCTCAGAGAAATGAAGCAGTGTGTAGAGGTTCATAAAAAACACTAATAAGGTACAATAAGCAATTACATAGATAACTACCAAAGGTCAATATTTACAGTGACTTACACAAGAGGCAACAATGTGCATTACTTGAACGCTTGCTTGCCTCTAAGAACTGAAGCAGTGTGTAGAGTTCTTAGAAAACAACCCAAAGTTTCAATGAGTTATGTCATAACGATATTACAAAGATACGTATTTACAGTTACCCAAAAAGTGACAAAGGACCATGATTATAAACATCTTTTTCCCTGACCATGAAAGGAGTGTTTATACTTTCCGGTCACATTTGTACAACAAACAATGTTCTTTCTAAGGAGTTCCATATGGAACCCTAACCCTAACCCTAGCTCAGCCATTAACCCTAACTGTAACCCTAAAACGAAACCCTAACTCTAAACCTAACCCCAGTGTGAAACCCTAACCCTAACCCAAACACTATCCTAGAAGTACTCTGAGTATGCGCTAGGTTTTACCTGAAAGTTAAACAGTTTCTAATTTCCTGTGAGTCGCACAGTGGTGACAGCATATACATTCATAAAGAACTTCCAAATGCAAACATTTAGAGGGACATACAGAAGGAAGAGAGAAATTGCATTGATAACACAATTGCTTTTCACCGAGAAATGAAGCATTGTGTAGAGTTTCATAGAAAACATGCGTAAGGTACAATAAGTTATTGCATAAATAACTTCCAAAGGTAAATATTTACAGTGCCTTACACAAGCAAGCCACAATGCGCATTACTTACACACTTACTTTTCTCTGAGAACTGAAGCTGTGTGTAGAGTGCTTAGAAAACAACCACAATAGGGGTGACTTTGTTAACTGCCAAGTGTTAGCAAAAGTCTTGGCTTTCCACTAAGTCTGCTCTGAATCTCCCTGGTGGGGGGCAGGGGGGAGGAGTGTCTCATCACAACAGATTTGGGTAGAAGTCTAGTCTCCATATGTGGTCCCCATGACACTGCAGTGGTAGAGAGCATCCTACTGCCTGATACAGATGAGAAACTTAGCTTTCAACTCTGCTTTTCTGACACCGCCCTGGTAGAGTATTGAAGCACCTCATTTCATTATAGCCTTGTAAATGGGGAAATCTAGGCTCCCCGCTGGCTTTTGCTGGTAGGAGTAGGTCTATAGCCTTTTTAGTGGTGATTAGTGGGAGAAAAGCAATTGTTGTCTAGCAGATTTCTGTCTTGCTATGTTGTTCTTTTCTTCATCTTTTGGCTAGAAAGAGTAGAGTTTTGAGCCTATTTTTTTGTCTATTCCTATGGGCATTTCCGGGTTTCTCGCTTCTTTAAGTTTATAGTTAAAAAGTACAGTATAGTAGTTTAAAAGTATAGTATAATAGTTAAAAAATATAGTAGTTAAACTATAACACCCAAAGAAAACACCCAAAGAACTATCATGCTATTCCTTGAGTCCCAAGGTTTTCAGCCAGTCTGGTTTCTTCTCTCCACCTTTCAATTTTCTTATGTTTGTTTTGTATAGAAAGTTCCAGGGCTTTTAGTTGTACTGAGCAGAAAGAAATAGGGAAAATATAACTACTCCATTTTTCTGGATGTGGAACTCTGGTTCTATATGATTTTATAAAGGTCATTTCAGAATATCATTTAGGAATCACTTGCAATAATTAAGAGCCCACTTAATTAAAAAATCTTTCCTCATATTCATGCTATTTTTTCTTTAAAAAATATATGATCATTTTTCGTTGATGGTTAATACTTGATGCTTATAAAAGGCATATCCTTCCAGTGATTTGCTTTCAGTTCTAATACATGAACCTACAGGCTACACCTTACTAATGTAGTCCCTGAGAAATTTAACACACAGCACTTTGTGTTTACAAAACTCACTGATAGCATTAACGTGAGTATTCTGAGTTGAATTATATAAAAAGCTCTGACTTTCTATGACATTCTCACCCATTTTTCCTTCCATTGACATTTAAAATTTCAAATAGAGCAAAGAAACTGGAAGAGGACCAACCAGAGCAAGTAAAATATAAATTAGGATCTATTAATTGGTTTCTAGCCCTAGAAAATCTGGCATATACAATGACTCATTTGTATTTTTGAAGCAATAAGACCATGAAACTTTTTAAATCTTTACTGGAAAATGTATTTTAAAATCAATAATTCAGATGCAAACTCTCTTAGAACTTGAAAATCAGCATAGTGTGCCTTCTTGGTGATCAATGTACTGTTACTACAGCTCTGATAGCATTGTAAACTTGTGAGCATCTCGCTGCCTAAAACTGTGAACCTTGCACTCAAAACACTGCTTGCCTTAATACAAACCATCAGTAAACCCCTGTTGATTGAACTGTGAATGAATTAAACATATATTGCTACCCCACTTCCTAGGTTCTCATTTTGTATTTAAGAGATTGTCCCCAGCATGCCAGAGAGGTACTACTTGAACACTCCTAACCAGAGCATCCGATCAATGCTCCAAGGCACGCAACAAGTGTGTACATATACGCTACATTTTTGACTCTGAGGGGCTTACTCTTCATTTCCTGCCTCTCAGTTTGACATCGTTATTTACGTATCAGTTCCTTGAGAAGCTTCATTCTTCACATCTGACTTGACCTTTCTCTTGTTTTTCAATTTGATGAGTCTTGAACGCAACATCTGCCCTTACCAGTTTTACATCAGCATGTATCCTCTCAAGACGGTTTCATTCCTCTCTCCCCATGTAGCCCCAGTGAGGCACGAAGTCTAAAACTAGGCGAGACTATGGAACGCTTTTGGCTGAGGATAACCCTTCCACATCAGTGAGCATGAAGACCAAATTTGTCCTCATCTGTGTGTGGATTGACACATGGCACTCAAGCCCCTTCTTGGTGTTGCAAGGGTACACCCAAGAAACAACAAGAGCCCATTCCAGAAAAGTCAATGGTGACTTAATGCCAGGCAAGGCAAACTATAATGACATCCATCATTCTGCTTTACGAAGTGATTCCACTTACCAACAAAATTGCAAAAGGGTCTATCATAAATATTTAAAGGCCATTTTATTTGTTGCAGAGGAGTGAGATTTGTGCCAGATACCGCCAAGAGTAGGGTTTGTGACGTGTGGAAACGTCAAGTGGCTTGATATGACAGGCTTGATATGACAAAGAACTTTCTAACTGAACAAGTTGACTTTTTGTAGAAGAGGCTCTCTGAGAACACAGTGAGTTCTATCCAAAACTCTTTTAATGTAGATTGAAAATCAAATTCCAGAGGTAAAGAGCAGTTGCTTCTAATGGGAAACAAGTCTAAATGTGAATTGAAAGTCTTAGGTTAAACTTCCTCCTATTTTCAGCATTCTGGGATTCTATTAAAAATAAGCTAAGACTCCTAGAATCTGTCTGCAAACTTTCACGGAGAAGAAAAATATGAAGAAAAAAAAGCAACAAAGCATAAATAACTGAAAATAGATGCTAACACAGAAGTAACACCTACTCTACAACTAATTGCTGGTGTGATTCTCCACTAATTACACAGCTGTGAATGTTTCTTTTCTTTTTAAATCTTCTGCCAAGATTGCCAAATCCAAGCATGGTTTGCAACAGCTCTAATAGGGGAATATAATTTGGAGTAGAATTGGTTGAGTTCCTGTCCATAATGCCATTATTTTATTGGATGTTATTGACTTCAATAGCATTCTCAGGTGATACTTCTCAGATTAAGGAGAGGATTGTTTGCAGAGAGGAAAGTAAACACTTGTCTCTTAATGAAATGCATTAAATAATTAACTTTATGTCAGTCCATTTTATAGAACTGGTATTTCTAAGCCCTGTTAAAATTGTTTTATAGACTTCCTAACTGCTGTAACACAGTAAGAGGTAATCACATTAGATGGTGCCTGCTGAGCCCAGCAAGACTTGGTCAGCAGTTTAAAGGAACTGTTCCAATAATATAGTCAGATGACTAGTAGCTGGGTGCCTCTAATTGAAATAACCTCCCTGCATTATTAGTCCAAAGGAGCACCTCAATCCCAAATTTATGCTTAATTTGATACCAAGACTAAGAAGATACCATTTACAAAAATAAGCTTCATTACTGTCAAGGATCGAAAGAGTGGGAATATATTATAGCTGACCCTTATTACCAACACTTTTTAAAACCATTTCTCTGTTAATTTTTATTACAAGTAATTATGACCTATGTAGTAAAATCATAAAAATCCCTATGATATAAAAAAATCCCAACAATTTCAATTGCCCATTAGTAGACAAAGATCAAGAAGACTTTATATTGATACTCTTGACAAAGCTCGTGCCCCATGTTGGATGACGGAGATTATGGCTTCATAATTGTGCTGGCTAACCTCAAAGATGCCCCACCGTGACCCCTACCTCCTGATATTCAGACCCTTGTGTCATCCTCTCCCACAATGCACCGGAATTGGTCTGCGTAATCGTAGAACACAGCAGAGGCGATGGTATGTCTCTTTGAGGATTAGATTGAGACCTCACTCTCTTGGACTGCTCTTCCTGAGGGAAGCCAGTGGCCATGTTGTGAGGATGCTCAAACAGTCTACAGAGAGGGCCATATGGCAAGAAAGCGAGGTGTCCGGCTCTAGCAAATGTGTGAAAGAACGTATGCTCTTTCGACGTGAGTTTGGGATGATTTTTTTATTCAGCAATAGATAACTATATTCAGATTTTTTGGAATCAGAATTGGGATGCTGACATAATAAAAATTTAAAAATAGGAGAATGACTTTGGAACCGAGGAGTGGACAGAAACCAGAAAAGCTGTAAGGATTTTTGAGGAGAGTGCTAGTGAATGCTTAAAGTACCTTGAACAAAATACTTAAAGGAGAAAGAAAACAATATTATTGAAAACTGCAGTTTAGCAACACGGTTGCCTGAAGTCCTATGTAAAGTAGAAAATGTGCCTAAAGGCCTGGGTGATGTAACTAAAAGATTTTTCCAGCCAAAGTACTGAAAGTGTCTCCTGGTTTCTACTTGCTCTTTATAAGAAAATGTGAGAGGAGAGAGAAAGAGAGATAAACTAAAGGAAGGATTACTGAAATAGAAGAGGCCATTATCACACTAATAATATTATGCTAATGAACATATAACAAAAAGAGATGACATGATAAATTCATTAAAATGTTCAAGAAATAGACAATTTTAATAGACTCATGAGCATGAAGTAAATTAAAATCACAGCCAAAGACATATTTTCTATCCCAGAAGCCCTCCCCCACCAGTACAAATAATAATAAATAATAATACAAATGAGAATTATCATACTATTAAAGACAATTTTTCTTGCTATATTACTTTCCTAGGGCCACCAAAATAAATTACCACCTATTGAGTGGCTCAAAACAACAGAAATTTATGCTTTCAAAGTTCTAGAGCCAGAAGTCCAAAATCAAGTTTTTTGGCAAGGCTATGTTCTCTCTCCTAGATTCTGGTGGTTTCTGGAAATTCTTGTCATTCCTTGGTTTGCAGCTGCTTAACTCCAATCTCTTCCTCTTTTGTCACACGGCCATCGTCCTTCTGTATGTCTTTGTCTTTACACAGCTTTCTCCTCCATATGCATGTGGGTTCTCCTCTTCTTAAAAGGATGTTAGTAATAATCTGTTGGGACTCATCATAATGTCTTCAACTTGACTACATTTTCAATGCCTTTATTTATTTATAAATAAGGTCACATTCACAGATTATAGGGGGTATGATTTCAACATACATTTTTGGGGGGATATATTTCAACTTATAACAATCTGCCCTCTACCTCCCTCCCTTCAGCAGTTCTCTTGGTCCACGGTGGTGACCATCTCACCCTTCCAGTGCTTGAAAAATCCCTTTGACCTCTAAGCCACTCTTGGAGTCTTTCTTCTCTTTTCTTGAAGGGTAACACATGTTCACAAGCATGTTGCTCTAACTGTCCATTTTCTGCCTGTAGAATCCCAGAAGTCCAATGGTCCTTCTTCCTTTTGTCCATCTTTCTCATGTGCAGTCCAAGCTGGCAGTGTTTCTACTGAGACTGTGGACTGGATCCATGAGTTCCACACCTCATCTCTCTAGTATTAATAAAATTTATCCAGGTACACTCACGTTGCTTTCTTTCCAGAGTACACTCTCTTATTCTTTGAAATATGAATAGGCTGAGGATCTCCTAAGCCATCAAGCTCTCTACCAGTTTATATTAATAACAAGGATTGCTTTCCTTCCAGTGTCCAAAACATGGTTTGTGTTTCCATCTGCAACCCTTACAAGAAGCACCTTTAATGTCTTTCTTTCTATCAATAGTCTCTTTAAGTCAAGCTTTTTCTAGCATATGCCTCACAAACTCTTTTAGCCTCTATCAATCACCCAATTCCAAGACCACTTTCACATTTGTAGATACTTGTTACAGTAATATCCCACTTCCCAGTGCCAAAATTTATATTAGTTTCCTAGGGCTTACATAATAAACAATACCTCTTGGATGGCTTAAAAGAGCAGAAGTTTATTCCCTTGCAGTTCTAGAGGCTAGAGATCCAAAATCAAGGTGTTGGCAAGGCCATATTCCTTCTTAGCTTCTGGGTGTTGCTGCAATATTTGATATTCCTTGGCTTGTAATTACATAGCTTCCATTTCTTCATTTCTGTCATCACATGGCTATCTTTCTTTGTGTGTCTGCCTCTTCACATGACACTCTCCTCTGTGTGTTTTTTGGTGTGTGTTTTTTTGTGTCTAATCTCATCTTCTTAAAGGGACACCAGTCCTACTAGACTAGGGCCCACCCTAATGACCTCATCTTAACTTGATCACATCTTCAAAGACCTTATTTCCAAAGAAGGTCACATTTATAGAAACTAGGAGTTATGATTACCCACATTTTATGGGGGGGCAAAATTCAACTCAAAACACTGCATTTTACATGGGTTTTTTTCCCCCATAAAATTAAAAGAAAAGAATAAAAGCTACCAAGATTATTTTAAAATATAATATAAATTTTATCCAATATCATGATCTGTATAAGATTATGTAAAATATTATTGAATATACCAATTATACAAAACAATAAAATTTTAGCAACATTTGATTTATTTGCAGAAATGCAAAAATCTGCAATAAAGTATTAGTCAAACTCATCTAACAGTACATCTACAGAAGTTGTAGTACATTCTGATAAATTAGGACTTATCACCAAACTTCAAGGATGTCATTAGCTTGGGAAAAAGTTTAACTGTGGTAACAAAGAAATCACAAACGTCAGTAACTTAAATGGACAGAAGTTTATTTTTATTTCATGGGAGATTCCGATTGGTTCAGGGTGATGTGACAGTTCTTCTATGCTTAATCCATGGCTTCCAGTGACTGTCATTTCCAGTCAACAGAAAAGGAAAAATAGTCAACGTCCAGGGCAAGTCAATGGCCAAGTGTTGTGTGTTAAGTGGGACATAACCTGCAAGTCCTTTGCAACAGTTTTGCCATCATTCCATGTCCCTCGTTTAGTTACATACCCTCAGCTAGCTGCAAGCAAACCTCACTTAAAATATAGGCTCTACCTGGGTGACTTGTACAGAAGTGGAAGGGAGAAAATATCCAAGTAGTAGTCGACAACAGGTGAGTCAATGTCAAAAAATCAATTAGCATAATCTATTACAGTAAGAGATGCCTGTAAAAATTCAGAAAGGAAAATGTTAGCAGAAATGTATTGCAATGGTATTTGTGGTGGTGGAAAGCTAGAAGCAAAATTATTATCTATTATTGAGAAAGTGAGTAAAATGCCATATATGCTCCTTCTTGGAGAATTGCATAGCAATAAGAAGCAATGAACTGGATGTACCTGTACCAATACAGGCATATTGTGAAGACATATTGTTAAGGTAGTACAATACTGTTTGTGCAACCAAAATTATGCACATAAAACAACAAAACAAATTTTATGAAGTGTACATCAACAAAAAGGTATCTATTAAATGCATTAAAATGTTTGTTTTGTTAGGGGAAAGATAACACAAAGTGAAAAGTAGGGATAAAACTGAATGAAAGTTTGTACCCCCATAATACCCTGAAATTAAAAACAAACTGAATGAAAGAAGAAAAGAAAATTAATGGTTTTCTTTATCTATTAATATAACAGAAGAGTGAATTTACACGTACATAGAGGTATATTAATTTATCCCTCTGTACTTGAAGTCAAATAGTTAGAATTCTACATACCTGCAGAGTAGTTAGAAATAAAAACTCAGAGTTATAGGACCTACTGTGGCTGTGTCCATAGACTTACCCTGTCCCACTGTAGAACACCTTTGCAGTTAGGTGGGATTGATAATCCCCTGGTAAGGAGGATGCATAACTGGCCAATTCCCAAAAGGATATTCTATTCACCCTTGCCAGGATGATCAACGCAGCTAATCAAGGTCTATGTGTCTCACACTTGGCTATCAGGGTGGTCTCCTGGCTATTTCAGCCTACTGGAAACTCAGGATTTATGCCGGGATGTCTGGGTCACAGATTTCCTGAAATTGCTATTGCCCTCTTGCAAACATGGATGATGCCTACCAGGAAATCTGGCAGACTTGAGGACAAATCTAGGGGACTCACAAGAGCAATGGCTCTGGACTTTTCATCAGCCAGTAAATCTTCTTTAATGTTTCAAGCAGTTTGAGTTGAATTGCATGGAATAGAGAGCATCCTAATTCATTCAGTAAACACACATCGCTTGGTCTCTGAGCGTTTTGTTCTTCCTCTTGCCGTCCACTGTGTGCGTGAGTGTGTTGATACATGCACACTCGTATACCTATTGGTAGCAGTAAGAAGACTGTGTAGTGCAGAGATCACCAACCTTGATGTCTGAAGAATGAGGTCCAACATGCAGCTATGCTTCTTACTGGTCTTAGAATTATGAAGAAAACAATTAGTAGTAGATTTTCCATGTCTTCTTTGGGGAAAAACAGAATAAGATCACCTATTCTATGGGTCCCATAGGTCTCTTTTAAGGTACAAGTGAAATCCTGTAAGTGAAAGGGTGTTTTAAACTCCCAGCTATTATACAGCTGGTGTTATATATGTATATATATGTATATATGGTGTTTTATATATATATGTATATATAGCTGGTGTATAATATAGGTATTATTATTACCTTGCATGTGATGCATTTGTAAGATAACTTAAAAAAGTAAAATCTCCTGTGAGTCCTTGAGTTTATCTTGTGCTCAACTCAACTTCCTTCATTTTCACAGCAGCACAAGGGAAGGACAAAATGTCATTCTTAACTTTGGATTTTCCTATCTTTTGTCAGTGTATTTCACAACCGTAACTTCATTTCAGTATAGTTCAGTAGTAAATTTCTATATATAACTGTACTTTCAAGTTGCTTAAAGATATAACATAATTGGATGTACCTTTAACCTAATGGTTTGAAATCCTAAAGGAATGTTGCACACAACATCTTCTAGTATTAAATAGCCTGAGATCAAATAAAACGCAATGAGCAATGTCTGCTCCTACTGAACTGGAAATGTTTTTAGTGAGACACTGGCCAAAGATGACAGGGCTACCTCAAGAAACATAATGAGGGAGTTTTATCAAGCCAAACCTTTTAAAACGTTTGAACTCCATAAAAACCTGCAGGCATGACAGATTAAATGTAATGCTTACCTCTGATTCTGAGCTGCAGCTTATATCGTATAATTCCTGTAAATAAGAACAGATGTGCTGTTAGAAGGTTTTGATTTGTGTTTTTATTTTTCAAAACCCATCTACCAGAGTGCGGTTTTTCCATTCGGGGGATGGTGGAGAGCTTTGTTTTCTTGCTCAAGCATGTCAGAAATGGGAAAATAAGTCTCACTCATCTCCATCCTATTAAAAGAGAAGCTCAAAACAATTTACAGAGTTGGATGTGTGCTTTAAAAAATGGATGAAAAGATACTGATCTGCTCAAATATATCTTCAAATATTTAGAGCAAGAGAAAAACATTACTTTAGTGAGTTCGGAAACATAACGATTATGAGTTTCAGCTTGTATTCAGGTTACGCCAGCAGCAATGTGAAAAGTCAATAAAGCATCTGGAACAAGTAAACAGGGGAGAGATACTGCAGACACCCCAATTCTAGGCAAGCCTGCTGCTCCTATAGATCACACACATTCTGTTTTCAGGATATGTGTTGTTATTTTGTAATAGGGCTATGTCTTTAGCAAAACAGATATTTCGACTTTAGCACTTATAAAAAATATAATTTACAAGTTTGGCATTGTTATTTCTGTTGATGACACTTTCCTAAGAGCCTCACAAATCTAATTAAGCAGTTCACAGACATACATGTAAATATATTCACATGCCAATGATAGGAAAAGGATGATAGCAATACTTTTCTCTTTTAGCGAACATTTTACCCAAGCAATCATGAACAATGCAGTAAAGCTTACATGATACCATGGAATAACACAGGTTCTATTAGGATTAGCACTACATAGCTGCAATAATAAAACAATACAGAGAGGTATTTTAAGTGGAATTTTTCTGAATAATCATGTTTAGATACTAACTATAATCCATATATTAAAATTATAATACAGAGAATCTTCAGCTCTTTTTACATGATACTGCAGCAATAAATGAAAAGTAAAATAGCCAGCTTATATGGAAATTTTTCCCACTCTGTAACAAAATGACTTTTTAGCTTTACATTTTTAAAAACAAAAGCACCGGTTTCTTTTGGTGATATGCAAATATAACTTTCAACTATGGATATATATTCTATTAAAAATAACATTTTAATGGTAAACAACCGTGAATATAGGTAAAATGTAATTTAGCCAGAAAATAAAAAAGCCATTTTTATTACTGTTATTATTGCTGTTTGACTTTGACCTCATTATGAGAGGGTTTAAAATTTGTTTTGTATGATATTGAGGAAAACAATAAATGTGAAACAATTAATTCAGATCACTGATAATATACTTGATTTTATTATCTCTGTCCCTACTATCTCTGAATAGCAATACTACAGAAAAGCAAAAGATTGGACAGTCAGTTTTAATTGGATGATTCATGTTTTCAGTGTATGATATAAATTATGAGCCATGTATCTGTAATCTTTGTAATCCTTGCTCCCTATGAAATGGAACGACAGTTATTAATTACTCCAGAAATAGTTTCTAAATAAGAATATTTTTAAATACATAATTGAGAACTGCTTACACACAACATTGTAATAGAAGAGAACATAGGCTTTGGCATTAAAGACACCTGGGTCTCAGACCATTCATTGGCCACATGGTTTTGGGTAAGTTTTCTAAGTGGTTAATTGTCATTTTACCAATCCATCAGGACTAGTACCATGTACCACATAAGGTTGCTAGAAAAATCAAAGTAATATATTTAAAGTGCTTTGCACTATATACTCTAACAAATGTTGGCTGTAATTAAGAGTAATTACCATTATTGGTAAATCAGTCTCGAATGGTCTTCCAATAATCCTGTTAGATTAATTATTACATTTTATAATTATTAATAACCTAGGACCCAGTTCAGCCTCAATTTCAACACAGAGGTTTGTCATAGAAGTGAGATTAGAGTGTGATAAAGTAAGAGAAAAGACTTATTTACACTTGCACACAGTCGTAACAACTGGTTAGCTCCAGAAAACAGCAAATGTACATGGTCAATAAGATAAGATTTTCCTTCGGAAGAGTATTGAACTGATTTCTTCTTTGGAACGGTTACTTAAAATTGGGAGTGCTTGAATCTAGTTCAGAAGTGACATGATCTCACTTTTTTATACTCGTTAGCCTTTACTGAAAAAATATTTGTGAGCCCCATCTGCTCATGATCTGTTACACAAACAAGGTGCCGCTTCCTGCCTCTTCTCTTTGAGCTCAGAGTCTGAGTAGCCTTGACTCCACGCACAAGCATATGTTCTCCAAAGAAATCATGAGAGACACAAGCACTTGCAGAGTCACTAGAACTGAAAGCAATGATCATTAGAAAGGACACCCAAGTGACAATGTAAAGATCAGACTGCTTTTATATTTAACTTTTTTTAATAGATATCATAATATAGGCATATGAATCCAAATGCAGAAAAATAGCAAAGGTATATAGAGAACAGGCTTCCCCATCTGCTCGGTTTCCATCCTGCAGGAGAACAAAACAAAACAAACAAACAAACAAAAAAACCCAAAAAATTCTCACCAGTATCTAGTATTTAATTTTGAGATTGCTTTTAGGCAAAAATGGGTAAATATAAATATATATCCTTATTTCTCCCTTTCATGTGCAAAAGGGTATCTACTGAGTGGCTTCTGCCATGCAATTTGTCAAGAGGTTTAAATGCACCATTTCATTTCATTCTTACAGTAATGTAATGAGGTAAGCCCAATTTTTGTATGGTAATAGAGGTGAAATCTACTTGCATCTAAACCATAACTGAGCATCTAACTCTACATGAGATCGTCTACTATGTCTAATCACCAATTACTAAGGTCCAGCATGCGTAGCATAAAATACAAATGGCACCCTCAGCCCCAAATCTTGCTAAGTGAACATATGTATTCAGACTATGACTATTAGAACACAGCAGCAATATTAATGGAATTATCTCCAAAAATATGAAAAAAATGTGCATATAAGACACATCTCTATGTCACTGCATAACTTCAGGGGAAAGGAAAAAAAAAAAAAAAAAAGACACATCTCTTGAGAACCCCTTATTATAAAGGACAATTCTATTAGTTAAAGCTTAGTCTTCATATGTTGGCTAATATTTTTAAGAAATGAACTAAAGAATAAGGCAGGAAGAATTTTAAATGATTTACCTTTTTTTTTTCCTCTAAATATGCCTCAATAAATTATGTGCAATACTCAATGACTGAGAAAGGGAAACCTATTAACCTGAAGGGAAATTGGAGATTGGACAGGGAAACCTGATTCTGCCCTTATGCACACATTACAAGCGATGATCAGTAAAATTAAATCTTACTGTATACAAGAGAAATGATAATCAGCAAACAGTAGTGCCTTATTGTATGTGTGGGGGGGGGAGTTTGAAAATGAAAATGATGGGTATTAGAATAACTTGAAAATAGATCCTTAGATTTAAAAAGAGATGACATTATGAAAAACTACACTGTAGCAATTTGGAGAAAGTTATATCTTTAGTTACTTTGCAAACATTTCACAAAAGTAATAGTTAAAATTTCTTCTTGAGATTGCACTCATATGCATTTTTCCCCACCCTAGACAGGCAGAATTCTCCATCAAGATTAGTTTCCTTCAGGGCAAATTTGTGACAAGGAGGAAAGATTGTATGCAATGCTCCCATGTTGCTACTTGGAGTTGACAAAGAATTGAAATTATCAGACTTGTGTATGCTCTCATGCTTTCAAAATTAGCCACTTTTATTTATGGTGTTATATTGCTTGAAGCAGTTTACATTTTCAATAAATAATTAAAACACATCTTTCCTACAATGTATCATTCTGCCTCTGGGAAAAAATATTACTAGAAAATAAATGGTACTTATATAGTTTACCTTGATGGTACAAGAGGAAAAGTATATACAAAATAAGGAAGAACTAGGTCTTCATCATTTAAAAAAAAAAAACAAGGGAAAACTCTTATTTTCCCTAGCGATCAATTGATTTCCTTTTATTATGGACAATGTTCTGAAATGTGTGCTATGTGATCTAGTGTTCCTATTAACTATATTTATATTTGCCATTTTATTAACCCCTTGAAATCTAACTTAAGTACTTTTACTCTATATAAACTCTTTATTATATTATAGTTCCATTGAGGTATAATTCACATACTATACATTGTATATATTTAAAGTGTGCAAGTCAATGAATTTGACACATGCACACACACATCCATGAAACCAACACAGATAGCAAAACCCACCATCCCCAATTTTTGCATGCCCTTGTTATAATCTATCCTACCCTATCAGGCAAACATTTATCTGCTGTCAGTCAAGAGACATTAGTCAGCATTATAGAATTTTGTAAATAATTGAAGTATACAGTATATATTTTTTCATCAAGCATTAATCTTTTTAGCTCAAATTTTTATGCTGAAGTATTTTATCCACATTGTTTCATAAACCCATAGTTGGTCAATCCATTCCTTCTTATTGCTGAGTAATATTTTGTTGTATACCACAATGTGGTATAGTAAGTCTAGTAAGTCTCATCTTACTAGACTTTAGCATTTGATTCTGTTAACCACACACAAGTGTTTTGGACTTTCCTTCTTAGACTTCAGTTCCCCTGTGCTGTTGCTATTCCTGTTCCTACATTCCTGACTACCTCCTGTGCTCTTTTCTCCCCTGACTTCCAGAGGAAAGCCACCCTGCCCACTGTCCAAAATCCTTGCTGTGCACTTTCTCTCTTGAAGAATCAAGTACCCCTAGAGTTCTACCGATTATGCCATGTGGATTATTTCTTGAGTCTAAATTTCCAGATTCCAATTTTTCTGTTGGTTTCAGACCATCACCTTATTTTCCCCACAAAAATGACCTTCAGTTAATATCACTCTGTAGAAATTGTCTACTCTAGCAGGCATAAGTCACTGATGGTGTTCTCATTTCCAAACTCAATGGCCTTTCTCGTTCCTCATCCTCTTTGGACTTTATTCCATCTCTAGATTTGTAATTGCCAAAACAATCTATCTCCTTAAATCTACTACTATATGGCAAATTCAACCAAAGTTATTCCTTTTAAGTCAAAGTAACTTCTTTAACTAAAATTATTCAGTTTTGTCTGTGATAAAATCATTTGTCAAGTATGCTAGGCTAAGCATTTGAATTAATCTTTCTTTAGTTTTTTCTTTATCTTTATAACCAGTCTCAAATCATATTTTCTATTGAAATATATCTCACAGTAATTCCCCTTTCTCAATTTCTTACAGAATAATAAAAGCTCATAATTTCTTGTTGATCTCCACCTTTCACTCGGTCTTCTGGCTTCCAGAGATTCCAGAACCTCCCCAAACACAACGTTGTCTTGTATTTTTTGACCAGCAACTCTTCAGTGGTTCTTAGTTGTTTCCTATATCAAAAAATTAGCCTCTGTCACCTGGTTCCTTAATCTAGGAACCACCTTACATTGCAAAACAGTCTCTTGCTATTCCGCAATTAATACCTCCCTTCCCCAGTTGGCAGCCTGGTCTCTGTGTATCCTTTATTATCTTTTTTAAGACTATTTCTCTTGCTCTAAAGATTAAGTATATGGTCTCCAGAGTTGGACACACCGGGGTAGAATACTAGCTCTGCTAATTTCTATGTGTGTCACTTTGGGTGACGTAATCTCTCTTTTTTCCATCTGCAAAGTAGAGGTGTGAAGATGATTTGTATAAAGGTCTGGCATATATTAACTGAGCTATAGTGTTAGTTAATAGGATTAGGTATTATCTTACTTGTGCTTGCAAACTAGCTCATATTCCAGAGATCAAGGTGACTTAAACCTAAGGGATGTACAGGGAAACGCTTAATAGTATTGGCTCCGGATGGGGAACTGGCTGGTTTAAAAACCTGGCTCTAACATTCACTAAGCTGGGTGGCCAATGGACAATCCTTCAGCTACCTGTGCCTCAGTGTTCTTACTTGTAAAATGAGCAATTCAGTATTTAAACTCAGACAGTTTTCCCAAAAGAAAAATGACATTGTCCATGGGATTCAATGAGAAAGGCAGCTGGCACTGTCCTCATTGCTGACTCCAACCTTTATCTCTCAAGAGATCCAGCGCTACAGCACTTTCCTGGGCTTCTGTTACTGTGAGACCTACTTATTACTAAACTACATCTTTCTTTTATTGAAGTTGGATTGTTTTCTCTGCCCTGTAACGGTGAAAGATCTAAAACAAAGTAACTTTCGCTGACTATGGATTCAGCCCTGAGCTGCAAGTATCATCAGCACCACAGTCAGCCCAGGTGCTTGCAGATCTGACCAACTACCTGTCTTGGTAAATAAGGGTTGAACAGAAGGCAACCTTGCCCATCCATTTGTACATCGTCTAAGGCTGGGCTGCACGCTTACCCTACAAAGGCAGAGCAGGGAGTTGAGACAGAGATCATTCATTCCTCCCGCAAAGCCCAGAGTATTTACAAAATTGATCTTTTTTAAAATAATTTATGTTTTATTTTTTTGAGAAAAGGTCCTCCTCTGTAGCCCAGACTAGAGTGCAGTGGGGTCATCATAGCTCACTGCAACCTCAAACTCCTGAGCTTCAGCTATCTTCCTGCCTCAGCCTCCCAGGTAGCTGGGACTTAATAAGCCTGTGCTACACATGCCTGGCTAATTTTCTTTCTTTTCTTTTCTTTTCTTTTCTTTTCTTTTCTTTTCTTTTCTTTTCTTTTCTTTTCTTTTCTTTTCTTTTCTTTCCTTTCCTCTCCTCTCCTCTTCTTTCTTTCTTTCTTTCTTTCTTTCTTTCTTTCTTTCTTTCTTTCTTTCTTTCTTTCTTTCTTCTTTCTTTCTTTCTTTCTTTCTTTCTTTCTTTCTTTCTTTCTTTCTTTCTTTCTTTCTTTCTTTCTTTCTTTCATTTTTATTTCTTTTTTTCTTTTTTTTTTGGTAAAGACCAGATCTCCCTCTTCTTCAGGCTGGTCTTGAACTTCTGGAATTAAGCAATGTTCCCACCTCAGCCTCCTAAAGTGCCAGGATTACAGGTGTGAGCCATCACTCTCAGCCTACAAAATGGATCCTTTTAGAAAAAGTTTGCAACCCCTGTTCTAAAATATTAATTTCTTCCCAAATGAAGGAGGGTGGTTTATCCAAGAAAAACTGTTCAAATGTGGAATGTCAATGACTCAAAAAGAGCCCAAATTTTTATATTACTTTGATATTTGTTTCTACTGTAAATTTACACACTCTTTCTAATAAAATAGACATTCAGTCAACATTAAAGATTAAAACAAATCAAGGAAGCCATTTGTCTGGCACCTTCTGGTAAAATAAATTATTGATAGAAAATGTTTTATTAGTTGCTCTCATGTGAAGAAACAACCTTAGAGTGAGGTATACCAGCTATCAGCATTTACACTAAATGATCTTAATGATCCATAAAGTAAAATGGATAGCAAAGCAAATCAGAATTATTAGGCAGGTATTCATGTCCAATCAAGATATTTTTAACTAACATCTCTCAATTCTCTCTGACTACATGTATATTTCTACCATTCTAGACCCTTCCCTAAAGAGGAGAGCAGTTCATCATTTTCATGAAGTCATTCTTTGCTAAAACCATTCTTTGTTTGAAATTGCTTTCTTCCTAACACCATTTGTATCCCTAAAACACTCTGTTTATAAAATCCCCAATCAGATGTCCTTCCCTCAATGATATTTTAGACCATTTCAGCCAATATTGTTTTTATGATACTTATTTCTGGCTAGTTAGTGCTGTACAAACTGATGTATGTGTCTTTCTTCAATAATTACATTGTAAATTCCTGGAGGGCAAAAGCCCTTTTAGACACCAGTGAGTTTCAAACGCTAAGAGTATAATTCCAAAGTTCATGCACATAATCCTCCCAATGACCCTGAAGAGTGGGAAAGAAATAGTAGGAGCCTAACAATCTCTAGATTGGAGGAACTAAGAAATATAAGAAATATCTAAGAAATAAAAATCCGATGTAGGCAATAGTATTTGGAGGAAATCATTAGATAGCTTCCAAATTAGTAGAAATTTCCTTCAAATGATACAGACCTCATTATACAGATTCTAATGAAGACATCTGCTCAATGTTTAACAACTTGCACATCAATAAATATGATTGTTATATTCCATTCAGTCTTATACTTCATCAGCTTTATGTAAAATAATAATAGTTTTCTCTACGAACATGGGTTTACTTTAGCCAAGTAATTTCAGAAATATGGCTGAAGTAAAACAGCTATGTAAGGACTTGTTTCTGAAAGAATGTTAGATATGGGGCTCTTACCATGTCTTCTCCCTTTCAGGCCAATTTTTTCAACTTATATTAAAACTGAGAATATACACACACATATATTATATGCATACATATTATGTGTATATATATATATATTTTTTTCATTGAAAACAAATACAATTGTCCCCTTGATATCTGCGAAGAATTCATTCCAGAAATCCCAAGGATACAAAAACCCATGAATGTCCAAGTTCCTTGTATAAAATGGTATAGTATTTGCATATAACCTATACAGATCCTCCTTTGTATTCAACTCATCTCTAGATCATTTATAATGCTTAATACAATGTAAATTGTATAAAAATAGTTGTTATACTGTATTGCCTGAGGAATAATGACAGGAGAAAAATGTCTTTTATTTGTACAGTAGAGAGGCAAATTTTTTTTCCAAATATATTTTATTAGAGGTTGGTTGAATCCATGGATGCAGAACTCATTGATACAGCAGGCCAACTGTACATAAAAATATTGAATAAAAATGAGAAAGCCAATGTCATACATAATGCCACCATGCCAAGATAGCTACTGTTAATATTTTGGTATGGATATGCACATAGTTCTGTTTTTGTTCCCTCCCCTCCTCCTCACAAACCAACAGAAGAGTGAAATGAGAGAGTTCAGATAGGTCATCATGTATTTCTAGTAACTCCTCTCTTCCTCTCCTCCAACACACATTTGCTATTCCACCGCAATCTGTCTCCCAGACTATCAGAGCACGTGCAACCACATCCCACATCTCTGCTTCTGTTAGTTGTTACAGGAAGCCTTTACCAGCAGGGCTCTTCTTCCCATATGGCACTGAAAATCTCAGTCTGACCCCACCTCCTACTCTCCTTGACTCCTAAAGCTGTTCTGCTCTTGCTCTGCTCTGTGGAGTTTATGGTTCCAACAAATTAACTCATATTTTGAGCCTCTTTTCTGAACATCCCCTTAACAATGTAGCTGTCATTCAACCTTGGCTCTTCCCTGAGGACCCGGCTTCCCCTCTGACCCTCTCTAAGTTGTGACTGTTTTCTCTCTCCAACTCCTTATAACCCTGGGTCTGAAGGTAGAATGGATTTCCTTTGGTCTTTAATGCTTCTTTCAAACCATAATTTCTTGCTGCTCCCTAAAAATGCTGTCTTGTAGCTCATGTCATCAGACTCTATATCTACCTCCCTTCCTTGTTCTAGTCAGTGGAATCCCCTTGGGTTCCCTCTTCCACATTTCCGAACATTTTAGCACATGGGCCACTGTTACTCTCTCCAACTCAACTTCTGTCAAAATTCTTGGCGATTTTAATAATAATATGAACAATTGTTCCAGAATCCTGGCGTCTCAGTTCCTTGACCTTCTGTCCTTCAGAATAATCTTGTTTTCCATACTGTCTCAGCCACCAAATCTCATGGTCATAATCTAGATGCTTTTATCACTAATAACTACACCTGCTCCATAATCTTAGTTTCAAATATTTCATTTTCCAAAAGTCATTTCTTATCTATTCAGCTTCAATGATTTTTCAATCCGACAGGACCTATTATCTATTGAGACGATTGATTTTCAGCATTCCAAAGTTCAACAATACAATTTCTCATTTGTGTAAGCCTTCGACTTCTTTACCAATCTCTGTTTTTCGTTTCTATTTCAACCCCTCTCCTAATCCTCAGCTGATAACCTTGCTTCCTATTTAACTGAGAAAATATTATAGAATCATCTAGAAAAGTACTCATTTACACCAATAACCATAACTATCAATCTATCTATACTTGCAACCCATATACTCTATATTCAATACTATTATTATTATTGATTATTTGTCAGTGGTCCTGATGAAAGCCATCTTCTTTAGAGGTGGTAGAGTAGGAGGCACCATGAATCTGTCTCCTCGCCTAGATAACAATAGCACTGGCAGAATCTGTCTCATATAACTATTTAGGAACTCTGGAGTCTACTGAAGGCATGCAACTTCCACGGGAAGGCTTGAATGGTAAATTGCAATTAATTTCCACCAATTTTAGCCCTTAGTACAATATCATCTACCCATTCCCCACCCCCAGCTCTTTGGAAGGCAGGCGTGTGTGTACATGTTCCTGCAGTAGCCTGCATAGAACTTGCAGAAGTCAGGGTGGGCAAAAAAGGACTCTATCCTCCAAATATTGGGGATCTATGCTGTGATTTCTGCTTCTGACCACAGAGGTGCAGACAAAGACATAGGTCTCCATTGTTTTCTTGTTTTCATAACTTCCTTACACTACTGCAAGTGCCTCCCACTCTAGTTGAAGTGACTTCCACAGGATTTAAAGGGTCAATGCCTTCTATCCCGTTATTTTTCTCTTTTTCTCCTTTTGAGAGTCAGACATTTAAGACTAAGATCTTTAAAAGCAACTGCAAATATGAAAAAATTGAAAAGTGACTATGAATGCCGAGGGAAAGGCATAAGTTCATAAAAGACTGGACACGACTACACCTCAGGATTAAACCTCAGGCTGATCTCAGACCCACAGGCAGTCTACAATAATCAAAGAAGCAAAACAATACACAGAAAATAATAAAACCTAGCAAATTCTAAGGAAGGACGAGAGTCTGGTTTTCAGAGTTACTTATAAAAACTGTGTATTAACAAAATGAAATTACCAAAAAGAGATAGAAAACCTCAAAACAAACCAAAAAAAAAAAAAAAAAAAAAATTCTGGAGCTTAAAAGTACAATAACTGAAATGTAAAACTCACTAGAGAGATTCAAAGACAGATCTGAGCAGGCAAAAGAATGAATTATCAAACCTGAAGATAGGATAATGGACATTATTTAATCTGAGAAACATAAAGAAAAAATAATGAATAAATGTGAACAGGGCCTAAGGGATCTTTGGGAAACCATCATGCAGACAAATGTATGCATGGTGGAAGTCTCAGAAGAGAGAGAGAGAGAGAGAGAGAGAGAGAGAGAGAGAGAGAGAGAGAGAGAGAGAGAATATATGAAGAAATAATAGCTGAACATTTTATAAATAAATACAAGTATCCAAGAAGCTCAGCAAAGTCCAACCAGGATGAACATAAAAGACCAAACTAAGACACAGTATGATCAAACTTTCAAAATACAAAAACAAAGAGATATTCTTGCAAGCAGCAAGAGAAAAATTACTTATCACGTAAATGGATCCACAATAAGATTGTCAGCAGATTTCTCATCAAAAACATTGTAGGCCAGAATGTAGTAGGGTAACATATTTAATGTGATAAAAGAAAAATAAACTGTCAACCAAGAATCTTATATCTGGCAAAGCTGTCCTTCAAAAGTGAGGGAGAAAGTAGACATTCTCAGATAAATTAAAACTGAGGGAGTTTTCTCCTACTAGACCTACCCTGCAAGAAATGCTTAAGAGAGTCCTGCAGGGTGAAATGACACTGGAAAATAATTCAAAGCCATTTGAAGAAATAAAGATCTTAGTCAAAGTAAATACATGGGAAATTATAAAAGTTAGTATTATTATGACAGCAATTTGCAACTCTACCTTTTATTTTCTACATGACTTAAGTGACTAATACATTTAAAAATAATTCATCATTATTTTAAAAGCTAGTATTATTATACCTTTAGTTTGTAACCACATTTTGATTTCTACATTTGTAAGAGACTTTTGCATTCAGAAAAATTATTAGTTTATGTTTTGGGGCACAAAATGTATAACGATGTAATTTTATGACATCCAGAACTAAAAGGGGTGACAACAGAGCTATAAAAGAGCAAGGGTTTTCTTTTTTTTTTTCTTTTATGTAATTTGCATTAGTATAAATTCAAATTAGATGATACATAGATGGTACTAAAGGCTTGCTAAAGTAATGACCCTAGATGATCATAGACCAAAAAACGAGGCATCCTGGAGTACTCCAAAACGTGGAGCTTGCTGAGATGATGCAGGGCCAGCTAGGAATAATGAAAACGAGCAAATATGAGATTAGAAGAGAAAGGAAAGTGTGGCATTCAGAAGCCAAGTGAGAGTATTTCAATGGGAGTTTGTGATCAAATCTATCAAATACTTCTTGTCATGTAAGACAGCTGAAAATTGATACTAGGATTTGGCAACATAAAGATTATTGGTAGACTTTGTAACATTTGGAGATATGATGAATGTGAAACTCTACTTGCAGTGGCTTTAAGACAATAGAAGGAGAGAATGTTGAAAGATTAAGAAAAGTTTTCTTGCATGGAAGCAAAGACTTTGAAATAGCAGACAGCAGGGTATATGAGGTAATGGTAGATTTTTATTTTTGTTTCTAAATGATAGCTATTAAAGCATGTTTATATGTCGATGGCAATAATCCAATAGAGAGGAAAAATTACCCATGCTGAAGGACCAGTGCCCACCTGTGATGCTACCAGTTGCAAAGACAGAGAGTTGCCTGGAGGTTCTCCCACCAGCATTGAAATGTTTCAGTGTAGTGGCTGCGACTTCTATGTTTCATCAGGAAGAGCTAGCTATGTGGCCGCCCAATGTAATCACTAAAAATCCTGCACGTGTAATTCTGCCATGTGCCTCAGAGGCCAGGACCAGAAATATTTGCTGAATAGCAGTAACAGGACCAGAAAAAAGCAGAGCTACCTGCTGAGCCAACCTGGACATGTCATGTAAGTGAAAAATAAACTTTAGTTGCGATATGCCACTGTGACTTTGGCATGTTCATTTGTCACTGCAGCACAACCTAGCATGTCTTAATTAATACAAATGGGAAAGATACAAATGAGAGTAAAACAAATTGTCTTGAGACTGGAACACCCAATCAAAAGTCATGAATGTAGAACTTTGTCTCAAACAAAAGAAAGAGCAATTAGACTGCTTAGTTAGGAAAAAGTTTGTATAAAGAGGTGAAATACAAACTTAACAATGAAAAATTGTTAAAATGCTAGGTTTATGCAAACTGTATAAAGGATTTTTTAATTATAACATTTATTTTTCTACCAATTTTGAAGGATGAAAAATTGAGATCAAGTTCATTGCACTCCTAGAAATTGTCTTTGGGGAAAAGAGACCTGAGATTCTGACTCAAATTCTGCTGATAACTAGTTGTGAGATTGGAGTAAAAAATCATGTTTTCTCCAGATCACAATTTCTTTATATGGAAAAATAGAGTTTAAAATAGAACAACACAAACTTAAATGCTCATAAGAATGACCTGGTAAGCTTATGAAAAATGCAGGGACTTGGATTCTGCTCAGGTGAGCTTCTTATCCAGTAATTCTGGGTAGTACCAAGAAATCTATTTTTTAAGACATTCTCCAATTTATTATTATGCAGGTAGTCTGAGGATAACACTTTGAGAATCACTGAAAGAGACGATGTGTAAGAAGCATTTGGCCATTAAAAATAAACAGTATTTTCACAAGTGTTGACTTTTCAAACCATGACAGTCTACAGGGAAGTGACTTAGTTTTTTCCTTCGATAGTAGGTCAGCAACCATTTTTTTTATTTACAAAAAAAGTATAAACTGTTTACTGTCACTTTCCCCAAGGGCTATTATAACAAATTACAAAAATAAACATGCTATGGTGCACTAAATCACAAACACTTCTGATTAAAGTCACACAGCCAAAGGCTAAAATTGAACAGCTTTAGAAAGCAATAAAATAAGTGTGTTTGTTCAAAATGAAACATCCAATTATCCCACTGACCATGATACTGATTGAGATGAAAAGGAGAAAATTCTCGAGCAGGTAGTAATGTATTCATTGATGCAGGATACCAAAGAGTAAAAAAAAAAAAAAAAAAAATCCCAAAATGTTTACCATTGAAACATGCCAAATTGTTAAATTCTTCCCTGCTACATAATTAGCATAGGACCGGGCCAACACTTACTATTGAGGAGGTTAGTATTAAATTACAAAGCTTCATATATAGCAGAGTCAGCAGAAAAGGATCACATCTCTCCAGGGCTTCTAAGGGCTGCATTGCAGAACGAGATCAATCTGTGTTGTTATGTAACTATTATATTGCATATGCAATGCTGTTCATCCCATGAGTTTATCTCTAAAATAGCAACAGACCCATCATTTCGACTGTGGCCACGACCTGTGATTTCTACCTGTTTATACTTCAAGGTTCCATTTTAAACACATACGGAATAGTGAATAGGTGGGATTTTGTTGTAATAGGGATATTTGAAGACAGAGAAAGCTTAAATTGTAAAATGAATGTTTATTCAAACATTTTAGAACTCACTACTGTAAATTTTTGTTCTCTCCAACATGTGTGATATGCGCTTTGCATTTATTTCTTCAGAGTCGCTGAAGTTTTTTCCCTGTTGCAGAAGATAATAAAGGTGATTATATTATATATAGCAATCCAAAGTTAGAAATTTATCATTTAAGCTAAAAGCCAGCTCTGGGGCTTGACTTTGTTAGCTATATTGGTCCATTTCTGACTATTGTGGCTAAGTTTAGTGACCCATAAAGCAAGAAATATATCAAAATATGTACAGTTTTAGAGAAAAAGTCATCTGGTTCTGAAAACAACAAAATTTCTTGATGAAGCTAAATGAAAATTATGCACAAATTATTCTTCATATCAATAAGAAACTATCCCAAACTATACAGAGTGGTAAGTGATAATAGTAGCCTTTCAATTGACTTTAGAGTTCAACCCACTCAGTGCTCTCATTTTACAGATGTAAAAAGTAGGAATCAGAAAGCTAAAGTGATATTCTCCTTAGTGTCAAAGCTGGGGATGGAACCCAAGCCTCCTGAAATTTTTTTAAGTAATATTTTCAGTTTTACCATCTACAGGAATTACTCAGTTTTGACAATCAAGAATTCCCAATGTATTTTCTTAATAGCTTCTCAGAAGCGAGGAAGACCCTGGCATGATTTTGCCTTGTATCTGGCATCTCCCAGAAATCAATATCCATTTTGTTTACTAGCTTCTTTGATGTAGTTAAGTGGAATTAAAAATGTCACAGGAGGACTGGGTGTGTTTCAGTATCTTGGTATGGTCATGCAACAAACACATTTCTATGAACAACTAAGAAACACTGAAACATTAGTATGGTTTTTATATTAGTTTTTAATGGAGAAAACTGCATAGATCTTAGAAAGTGAGTCCTACTTCTTCAGAAAAAAACATCCTCGGAGTAAAGTTCAATTCATCAGCTAACATAGAAATATCCCTTCAAACCCCCAAATCCCTTTGCTCACAAAATAAACTTCTGGTCTGTAATCTGATAAACTGAATGGATTTTACCACTAGAAAATTTATGCCCCATGAAGACAAATAGTTCTGGATTTCAGGCCACATAAATCTCCAATTTTAAATGAACTGTTATTATTATTATTATTTTTTGAGGTAGTCTCTGGTGAATCAGGTCTGTTTGATTCCTTAGATGATTGCTGAACAAACTGATGGTGTAGAACTTCTCAATGTGCATTTGTTTCATGAAGTCTTGGACTGATTTACTACAACGTTGGGCAGGAGAACAGTAAACAGATTTCCTTGTACTTGACAAGTTCTTGGGAATAGGGAAAGAATAGTACCCAGCAATAGTGCATAAAAGCATCCTGCAATGGGCACAATATTTAGATTATTTTTACACTTCTTCAAAATCTGAGTTCTCATAAAGGACAGGAAAACTCATCATAGATAAGGGTTGCTTATTAATGTTATACTATATAATGTATATAATCAAATGAACTTGGTGGTTGGATTTTATAACATTTACCACTTTATTTCATCCTCTTGGTGACTTTGAGGCAGATAAAAAACTCTGTTTTCATTTATAGTGTTATATCCAGGTATTACTATTTAGAAAATAAAAAATGGAGACATAAACACACAGTTCAATCAAATAGTGGAATTCAGTCTAAATTTTTTTCTTTGAAGTTTTCTATGTATTCTTAATGGAATGGCACTTGGGGATATTTCAAGAGGGATTACATTGAGTCCAATATATATATATATATATATATATATATATATAATTTTTTTTTTTTGAGACAGACTCTCACTCTGTTGCCTGGGCTAGAGGGCCGTGGCGTCAGCCTTGCTCACAACAACCTCAAACTCCTGGGCTCAAGCGATCCTCCTGCCTCAGCCTCCCTAGTAGCTGGGACTACAGGCATGCGCCGCGATGCCCGGCTCATTTTTTCTATATATTTTTAGTTGGCCAATTAATTTCTTTCAATTTTTAGTAGAGATGGGGTCTCACTCTTGCTCAGGCTGGTCTCAAACTCCTGAGCTTAAATGATCCGCTCACCTCGGCCTCCCAGAGTGATAAGATTATAGGCGTGAGCCACCGTGCCCGGCCAAGTCCAATACGTTTTTGAGAGTAGTCCTGGTATGTCTTTTGACTGTAACAGCATTTTAATATAAGACAAAGCTATCCCCTTTTTATTTTGGTTGCACATCCAAACTGTTAGAATGCACACCTTTACATGTCATATTGATTAATGCCAATTTCTTTCACTAAACAATCAACCCGTGAGGCCAGACATCATGCTCATTTTACTCATTACTGTATACACAGTGTATGACCTATCATGTAATAGAACTCAATTAATATAATAGTAATCAGTGCATGAATGAATGGATAATGAAGATCATAATGTGCGCATTGTTAAAACCAGTCAGGTAAAGGAATAATGCACTATGGGCTTATTTTGACTTTCCTTTTAGTGCACATGTTCAAAACATCATTCCATTTATGTCTATATGATCCAATAATCTTATCCAAATTAGGAAGTAAAAAGTGTCATTAAAAACAGCAATAACAACTGGCATCTATACTGCTTAAATGATAATCTAAATGATCCTCATTTAAGACAAGCACAAAACCAAACAATAAAATCTCCTAAAAGAGATATCCAGTATTTTAGTTTTATGATATATACATTTTTAAAGGATCGGGGTAAATTTTAAGCATTTATTCATCTTTATGATTTCATAAAGCTGTTTATTATTGAATAAACAGCCTTTTGGTAGTCTTTTTCTCCTCATATATTTAGCGATCGTCACAAGTGGGTTTATGCCTACGTTTAGTACATTTGATATGCATTGTGGCATACATTATCTAACTTTAACTTAACACTATTACCAAGATAATCATTTTTCCTCTTCTATAGTAGGGAAATTGAAGATAAGAGAAAGTGAGTTGTCTAATATCACACAAATAACATACTCTGGGGCCAGCACGGGAAGTCAGGTGCTCTGATGCCAAACTGGAATTCTTTTCACTATCTCAAGAGACTCAAGATTCCCCAGCCTGTAAAGACACTGCTGGCTCTTGTTTCCAGTTTTATCATTCTCATTTCAAGGGTGATTTCACCACACTCTGCTATCTCAGAGTTGGATTCCAAATGTATAGATCCGATATCTCCCGTCTGTAGCAGAATTTGAATGTTAAAAATTTGTTAACGAATTTCTTACGTGCAAGTTCTTTGTAGTTCTCTGTTCAAAAAGAACCGGGGGATCTGAGCTTGTCCTCATTCTGAAGACTGATTTTATTATGAGTGTAATACACATTTGAAGCAATAAAAATTAATACAAAAGAATAATACAAAAAAAAATTCAAAGGAAAATAGGAGAGAAGGAAGGAAGGAAAGGTGAAAATGAGGAAGGTTGAAAGGAAGAGATTGAGAAAGAGAGGAAGGTGAGAAAAAGAGGAAGAACAAGAAGAAGAGGGAGGAAAAGAGAGAGAGAAAGAGAAGAAGGGAGGGAGGAAAAAAGACACAGGAAAAAAATGACTTATTGTCAAAAACCCTGCTACTCTTTTCTATGCTTATATTAATAAACCTACCAATTACCTAAGTTAGGTTCATAAGCACTAACCTGGAAAATTTACTATAATAAAGTAATATATATATATATATAAGCACATATATATATTTAAATATATATATATATAAATATATAATATATATATATATATATATAAGCAAGTTTCAGGGTAATAGTTTTAGTATTAATTTATTTACATTTATGTTTAATTTTTTTTTTAAATCTATAAAAATGCATTTGTGTTACCTGAAGCATGGGAGGAATATCTACAACATCTGTATCAATCCGTTAATACCAGTTATTTTTTAAAGTTTAAGGTTTGGATCAAAGAAGATAAGTACATCCTATTTTATTCCCTTTATGCATTTCTATGATTTTGAACTATTCTAAGCCTATATTATTTTAAAACTAAAAGGAAAACCTTCATACCATATTTTTAAAATTTTACTGAAATCAAACCTAGATTGTCATGGTATCATGACATACATTTACTACAGAGTAATATAAATGAAATGAGCTCAAATTATCTTTAAATATATGTTCTAAGAACACTCCAAATAATTAGATGACTACACACACACACACAAAACTATAATTGTGCCCCTCAGTTATTTGTTTATAACGGTAAAACAATCTGAATGCTTTTGAAATACTAACAAATGTTTTCTTAGGGTTCTCATGCTTGTTACTTTGTTGACAGCCAGAATTTAAATCTAGATTTTATTCATTGTAGCTATACCACATAGCAGTAGAGAAATTTGGGGGTAATGTGTGTTGACACAAAAGAAAATTTTACGTATGTGTACTGCACAGAACAGAAATGTGTCTGTGATCAAACCCTGTCACAAGCTCAGGAATATGGAAGGATGTGGGTTAGGTGAATTTCCTTTTGAAAATTTTGTTAACCAAGTTTTAAAATTTTAAATTATGTATAGATCACAAAATTCACAACACACCGTCAATGGGAGCAGAATCCAATCTAACATTGTTCCTGGGAGATGTTCTCTAATTTTAATTAAACATAGTATAATTTGTAAGCCACTAATAGGAAAAATACCCATACTTTAGCATAGTTGGATTCCATTTCCCTAAATATTTGGCTTATCTAATATATGCTGCTAGTCCTCATACTACAATGACATTTACAAGACAGAGATAGAGAAAGAAAAATATAGAGACAGAGAGACAAAGTGGAAGGAAGGGAGAAAGAAGATGGAGCAAGGCAAAGGAAGAGAGTGAAAAAGAGAGAGCAGTGTAAGTCTTCAAAGCTATATAGGAGATTGTGCAAATAGTAGGTGAGCAACAAATATTTGTTGGATGAATTACTTTAGATTAAATGTTTTACAATATCCCTATTCTCTAGATTGTCAATCACAGTATTTTTTTTTTTAGAATAATGAGAAATTGGAAAGGAAATCAATATCCAACAGATGAGAGGTGCTTTAAAAAAATCTATGGTGCATCCATCCATTGAAAATGATGTTACACGTGTGCATTGACAGACATGAAAAGATATTCAATATATTAAAGATAAGAACTACTTTAAAAACAATAGGAAGAGTATAATCTCATTTTGATGTCTTCTGAGAGATTTGATTGCATTTTAAAACTTCCCCAGGCTATTTAAAGTTGAGAATGTATTATTTCATTCACACTTAGATTCCACCTATACAAAATGTGCATGTAGCTTAATGTTGAGAGGGTAAAATGGTGTCATAATAAAAATGCAATTATATTCTACAAGTCAGATACCTTAAAAACCACAATTTTAATATTAAATGCAATCTTTATAATATATTTTATGACTTTATTGTAACTATGAGTTTGTAAGTTCCATAAATCAAGGCATATATCTAAGTTGTCTTTAGAGCATATGTTTAGAACTTATGTGTTTTATAATGTTTGTTGAACAAATCAGAGAACGTGTGAGTGAATGATTAAGTGAAGAAAAGTATCTGAAGTATAATCAATGTTCTTTTGAATACTAAGAACCGTGAGTCTTGAATCATTCAGTAAGGAAGAGGATAAGTGGAGGCAGAAACTAATTGATAATTGATATCCAGGCACAAAGAGCAGACTCAGTGAGGTTAAAGGGCTATATAGACCTGTAACAGTGCAATTAGGTTGATGTTAAATGTTTGACAAGAGATTTTAGAATTTAAATTTTAATAACTATTTTATGTAAAAATGTCAATGCTTAACATTTCTTCTGAAATAATAAAAGGTAGAGAAAAAATGAGTGGGTTTCTAAAAGTCTCCAGAACCTTTAATATACATATAATACAATATTAAAATATGTCATATAGTATTATGAAACATTGAGAGAGATAATGGAAGAGACTGAATTACTTATAAATATTTTTGGTTTGATTAAAAATTTTATACATGTACATATATACATACACACACATATATACACCTGGATATTTTTATATATTTATTATCCATCCATTTACTCATTTGTTTATTTATCAAATATTCTTTGTGTGCAAAATAATGCTTGTCACTCAGTTTCTGTCCTCCAGGTACTCAATAGTCTTCTTAAAGGAGGTTGATCTTAACCAAACAGCCGTATAAATGAAAGAAAAATTAAGATTTTGATATGAGTCAGGAGGAAAAAGTAGGCGATACTCTAAGAATATAAAGCTGAGAAGTTTAACATGTTCCTAGTCTAATATGACCCTAATACATGATCCTTCCTACCCACCTCATAGCGGGATAGGGTGAAGAATAACATGTAACTTAGTGACATTTCACAAATAAGGCAAAATCTGTGTGCTGCCATCCTCCTTCATTTGTTCCTTTGTAAAAACAAATCAATTTCCCAATATACATATTTAAATATATATGATAAAAAAGAGGATAGGTTTTATGTGTACATGGAAAGAAGCAGAATATATGCAGCCTTTGCACAACTTTTATATTAACATAAAAGTCGACTTCAGTTTTAGACCTGAACCAAAGCTCGAAAGGGACAGTCATTTAAAATTGAACTTCATGTATTATACAAGTTGAGGTTTTTTTTTCCAATTGGGAGAAATTGGTTCAATCTTACAAGTCAAAGGGGATGGGTTTTCTATTGAGTGCATATGTCCAAATCCAAGGAAAAGGTTACAGGGATTGCTTGCATTATTTTTTAAATGTTTTGAAAGTAATAGCCAAATGGTAATTATATGGACTTATAGAATATTGTAGTGAAAAGAAACCTTAGTTATCATAAATACCCTATATTCCTTCATCACCAGAACTCTGTTTTTTAGATGTGGGATATCATGACCTGAAAGGCTAAAGACAAAAAGAATGTAAAAAGCAAGCAAGCAAACAAACAAACAAACAAACAAAACCATGTACTTAGGAGTCATCAGATCTAAGTTTAAGTTCTCCCTATGCCACTTAAAATATTTTTCAACTCTATTTAGAAAGCTCTTCCAAACCACTGACTCTTTGCCTAGTGAAAACCTTTTCATCTTGCAAGATTCACTTATTTAAATTGTCTTATAATAACTTTGTCTTTACTGCTCCTGCTCTTGAAATGTATTTTTTTTACACTCAGTAGTTGCATAAATATTAGTTTTCCCTATTGAGAACACAATGGAAAACTGTCTGTGCTATTTGACTTAGTATGCCGTATTTGTCTTTGTAGTCATTTTTAACTTTCTTGCAAATATAAAATGTCTCAAGAATTTTATTTAACCCATAACTAATGAGGGACGACATCAAAACTGATTCTGAGAATATTTGAAAAGATAGATACTTATAGCCTGTTTAATAATAATGTTAGGATAAGAATTCTGGGTTAAATATAGACCAATTAATGCCCAAGAGGGGAATAAACCACCATCATCTATATTTACTACTGGTCAGAGTTATGCATATCTCAAACAAACAAACATTTACAATTTAATATGGTGTCAATTCACTAAGTATGGACCTATATTTAATAAAAAACAGTGATTTAAACAAAATATAATACCTAAGACTTGGATGAGCCTCTACTCATATCTGATAACGAAAAAAAAATGTCATCCACATTTTTTCATATTTCAAAGTTTAAGGTGTTTTTTTTACAAGTAGTCGTACCCAAATGTAAATGTTTGTCAAATGGATGAATGAACAAATGAGTAAACAAAGTTTAGAGAGAAACTTAGTATATCTGAACTTTACTTTCCTTACCTATCACGAAAAATCATAAATTTTACCTTATAGGAAAAACAAAAGGATTATGAATATCATATGCTTAGTGCCTAACCCTAAGTAAATGCCACTTGCCCCCCATTTCCCTTTCTCATTCTTAGTCTGGCGTTTTCTCCAGAATACCTCTTGCTTGCTTCTCTATGACCTGTCACCTACTTAGTGGTATGTATTTTTTTTATTTGTAGATAAAGTCCAGCTTTATTAAGTCTTTTCATGGATGCAGAAACTCTTGCAGTATGAAATGCATGAGGCTGAGAGACCTAGTGCAATGAATATTAGAGCTGTAAGTTATTAGCTAATTAGTGCTACATCTTGACACTTTATTTTCTTGCTTCTTACATCTACCCAAGGATATCCATTTTTTTGTGTGTTTTTTTTTTCTCCTTCAATTTCTCTACCAGTTAGTTTACTCATATATCCCACAGGGTTTCATCTCAGTTATATACTACTTTTTCTTAATTTATTATACTCCTAGCTGTGAAACAAGGATGGCCTGGAGCATTTTAAAATCAGGAGGATGTGATGAAAATTATTTTTTTCTTCATGCTTTGTCAGTAGCACTACTGAGCCCCCTATTTGTTTCCCATTAAGCATATGGAGATTCTAGTCATCAATTCACAGTATCTGTGTTTTCATGGGAGGGGGTTGTGGTGGTGGTGACAATTTGTTGGTCATTAACCCTTGCAATATGCCAAGTCAGCCTACTTTCATTTGCATATTAAACTAATGGCTACAAGGACAGGGTGAAGAGGGCATGAAGGAGATCATTACCCTGGAATAAAAAATAATGGTTTTGCTTTTTGGAGATAACACTTTCCTTAAGATTTTAATGGTGTCAAAAGAACAAAACAAAGAACAGGAATCATGAAAGTATGACAGGATATGCGAATCTCAAAATTAATCTAGATACTCTACAAGTATTTTTTTTAAATCTTAACCATTTTCCTGTTTAAAAAAGGCAGATATTTCTAAACCGAAACAAAACATAACAAAAAACAAAAAATGAAAACCGCTAACCTCATTCCCATTAGATGTAGTTGTACATAGGATACTTTAAATGACTGTTCCTTAAAATGTTATTGATAGACACATAGATGTAAGGTTTTACTTTCAAGTAACCTCATGATTGATTAAAATTTTCATGAACATGGTACCAGAAGAGGTGTTGTAGATAGAGATTAATTAATAATATATAAAACCATTTGGCTATTTTGTTAGCATTAAAAATGACTAATAGAGGAAGGACTTCCAGCAAGGGAATGATTACTGTTCTTTAAATTATTTGGTAAAATTCAGGTTTGTGGATGTGAAAAACAGAGAATATAAGGGCATAAGAATTAGAAAACAAAATAAAAGGAATATTTATTTTTCCTATTCTGAGAGTCCACAGCAAATCAAGATGGTTAGGTAAGATTTATATCTCACACAAACTTTTACAGGTGAAATTTAAATTGATTTCCTTCTTCTCTACAATAAAATGGTAAATAGTTGATTATCATAAAATAAATCTTCCAAATACTTGGAATCAGTTAAGTATCCTCTTAGCTCTCTTTCTCCAATATAAAATTACTTATAAACTAACTTATGAATCATGCACGTACCTTTAGAACAAGCACAGTACATAAATTAACAATTCCCCTTGAGGAATAAACTCATGTGTTCTTTTAAAATATAGGCGACACTTTCCATTTATATAGCATTTTTCTGCCAAAGTGTATGGGGAGCCTCACATATATCATTCTAATAGCAGTGCTTTGTTTACATTTAGCATCTTTACACAAAGAATGCAAACCAGTTTGGAGACAAATTCACTCTTTACAACTGTTCCAGGAGACAGAAAATCCTCTCTGAATTTAAGAACAGCATTGGTGGTTTTCTTTTGTAGATTTCCACTGAATCAAAATTCAGGGCAAAATTCCATAGCAGAAAGTAGGATGGGAAGGGACTCAGAGAGGAAGAAAGGAAAGCAAAGTTGAAGCCTCAAAAGAAAAACAAAACAGGAGGAAAGGAGTGTATGCTTTCATAATGTGTGTGGTGCACACCACCGGGGGATTGGAAACACCGGGGGAGCGGGGGGGGGGGCAGGGGCAATATTTGTAACACTAACAATATTTGTACCTCCATAATATGATGAAATAAAAGGAAAAAACAAAACAAAACAAATGCCATGCTATTTCTTTCTTCACTATCAATTATTTCCTCTCATTTCTGAATCTTTTGGTGACTGCTCTGATTTTTCCTTGCCTCCAAACTCATCCTTTCCTTATCTCAGGCTCCCTCTCACCCCACATCTTGTGACCTCTCCTTCTTTTCACTGCGTTAGAGTGTGGCCTCTACTTCCTCAATACTAACTGCTTTGTTAAGTCCATTTTCAGCTTGGCTGAAAATGTTTTTTCCTCCAGTCACCGTATGAAAAGAACCTTTCTCAAACCTCACCAGACAAAAACACCCGCCTCCTCCAAATCCTTTGCAACTTCTTTCCAGCATAATATCAATTCCCTGTACGTCTCTAAATCATCTGTTTTAGTTTTCCATCTACCTTCCAAGCTTCTCTTATATCTCTCCTTGCAGAGCCCTTTTCTAACCCCCATGTTCTATGTTTTTTTCCAGGAAGCCCTCTGCCCTTCTTCTTCTGTCTCCTTGGTGGGGATCTCATCTATTTTAACAGCTTCAATTCTCACCAATCATGGAACAATAAAAGTGAGAATAATTTACATATTAAAACAAACAAGTAAAGAGAAGGCCTTTCCATATCAGACATTATATGCTTTGATTGAAACAATGGTACTTACGAATAATTACCAGATAGGCATAGATAATAGACTAAAATAAGTCATCAGCTCTAGAACCTAGTACAATATTTTAATAAGTAGTGATGAGACATTAAACCCATTGGAGAATGGATGGCTCATTCGAAAAACAGTTCTTTGGATGCTGTATTAGTTAATGTCTTAAAATGAATTCATTATCTCCACATTCTATAGGTTAGATGTCCAACACAGGTGTCACAGGACTAAGAGGAAGGTGTCCACAGGGCTGTGATCCTTTCTGGAGGTTCTAGAGGATCATCAGGTTCCTTGCTTATTTGGGTTATTTGCAGAATTCAGTTTCTTGCAATTACAGGACTGAGGGCCCAACTTTCTTGCTGGCTGTCAGCCGAGGGCTGTTCTCAACTTCCAGGGGCCACCCAGGTTCCTTGACACAGGATCCTTCTGCCATCTTTAAGCCAGCAATAGTAGGTCAAGTTTATCTCACTTTTCGTTTCTCTGTCCCAGCTGGGACATTTCCTTTGCTTTTAAGAACTCATACAATTAGACTGGGCAATTTTAGATAATCTGTCCATCTCAAGGTCTGTATTCTTAATCAATATTTTCAAAGTTCTATTGACATGAAAGGCACATATTTATAAATCCTGGAGATTAAGACAAGGAAATCATGGGGAGAAAGTGAATTATTCCACCTACCACAAGTCCATCAATAAACTATTTGAGAAGTCATTTATGACCAACTCAATGTATCCTATGCTAAAAAAAAAAAAATAGTGTCATATATATAAGTTAAACACCACAGAAAAGGAAACAAAAAGATGTTGATAGATTTAACTCGAGCTGGGAGTAGACTTCCCAAATATGTAGCCAACCCTAGAAATCATAAAAGAAAAAAAAAATAAGTTAGTTTGACTTGACTTTACTGAGACTGTTTTTCTAAATTATTTTGAATTCCTCTGTCTCAAGACATTTTCTCCAATCCCCACTCACTCCATCTGGAAAATGCTGCTTAGCCTTGAGTTAAAACTAATTTACTAAGAAATAACTGATCATACCTTCCTCAAGGAAGCTGTGGTATTCTTTTATTCTTCCTCACACACACACAAAAAATCCTGCTTTGCTGAAAATGTGCATACCTGGAATGTATGGAATTTTGCTTTGTTTTCCATTCTCAGAATTTCTTGTATTTTTCCTCAGGGTGGTTCTTCCTTGAAGATTTTATAAAATCTCTTCCCTGCATGGTTTCTTTGAAGTAATTTCTTTGGAGGGTGACTCCTTCCTCCCTGTTCAATGGCTCATAAAGAGAACATGCATTTTCCTTCAGATTTCTTTGCTACTTCAAAAGTACATAAATCTTAATACATCAAAATTATCAACAAAAATAAAATGCAAATAAGAATCAGTGATAAAAATTTGTAGCAAATTATTTTACACTCAAAAGTCAACATACAAAAAAAGAAGAGGAAAAAAGTCAACAGACTGATTCATTGTTTTAAATTGGTTAAAAAGAGAAAGATAAAATAAACTCACTAAAACCTACGGAAAACAAATGGCAGATGAATACATATAGTAAAGTTCCTGGATAAACAAACAACTTCCAGGAGAAAAAAAGCCCAATAACCCGTTTTAACATTTGATTCCACTTGTAAATAAACAAATTCAAATGCAATCATTAAAATTTCTTTTTTAATAGAACTGACTGGTAAAGCTCCAAAGACTTGCTTTATGAGAATATAGTTAGCAGTGCTCATATATTGCTGGAAATGGCACAATCTTTTAGAGACAAATATGACAAAATATATCTAAAAAAATCCTTGAAATCATAATTTCATTTCTAGGAACATATCCCAGAGATGTCATCTTAAATATGGATCACGATTTAGGTCTGAGATGTGTGCTGCTGGATTATTTAAGATAGTAAAATATTGCAGGGTTAGGTCCTCAAATGCTGAAAACTAGGTCATTCCTTCCTGCATTCTTGTGGTGTGGATGTGATTTGCTCTGTTCCACCAAATATCAGGTTGAAATTTGATCCCTAATGCTGGAGGTGTTTGGTTCATGGCAGCAGCGGGTCTCTCATGAAAGGCTTGATGCCATTCTCCAGGTAGTGAGCGATTTCCCCTCTATTAGTTCCCATGAGAACTTGATTATTTAAAAGAGCCTGGCACTTTCCTCCTCTTTCTCTCTTGCCTCCTCTCTAGCCATGTGATCTACACACTCTCCTTCCCATTGGCCTTCTTTCAACAGTGGAACCTTCATGAGGACCTGTCAAAAACACATGCTGATGCCACACTTCATGTACATCCTGCAGAACCGTGAACCAAATAAACCTCTTTCTTTTGTACATTACCCAACCTCAGACTAAGACAGGGGTTAGGAACCTTTTCACGTTGGAAGGCTGCACAAATTTAGCTGTAATAATAAAAAAAAGGCCACATTCAAGAAAATTTGAGTTAGATATACTTAAAATTGTATATTATTTTGTAAAAATCTAACTACTATGTGCCTAATAATTTCAAAAAAAAATGAATGCTATTTGTTGATTTTTAAGTTAACCAACATTTTAGTGACTTTGTTGTTTCTGCTTTTTGTTGGAAAGCATTTGAATATTTGGTTGCAGTGTAGAGGTCTACAGCTTCAGTTGATCCTTTAGATGCGTATTAGTCATTTGTGACCTTAAGGGCATGTTGATTTGGGTTAGGTAGGAGAATGTAGATTTGGTTGAAAAGCAAGAAAGCATTTTGGGGGCATGTTGCTGAAAGCGTGGGTATTCTACTGCATTTTTCCATTTTCAGTTGGGTCTTTCTTAACATTAACGACTTTAAAATGTCATCTACTAAGAGCTCAATCAATTCCATCTGTAGTTCTTTTTTTTAATTTTTTTTAATTTTTTTTTATTTTGGCATATTATGGGGGTACAGATTTTAAGGTTTCAATAAATGCCCATTTCCCCCCCTCCCCCCCAAAGTCTGAGTCTCCATCATGACCATCCCCCAGATGGTGCACATCTCACTCATTATGTATGTATATACCCGCCCTCCTCCCCCCTCCCACCCGCCCAATACCCTATTACTGTAGCACCTGTGTGTCCACTTAGGTGCTACTCAGTTAATACCAGTTCCATCTGTAGTTCTTTAGGTACTTTGGTGATATCAACTAAGTGAGACTGAAATGCTAATTTAAGTGTGATGTCATGATTCTCAAAGTCAGTGAATCTTTCATTGTATTTTCCAGTTGGTGGATCTATAATAGCTACCTAATCTTCAAATGTTTTGCATACATCATCCTGCTCATCAATGATCTTTGCTAACTGGGGTAAGGGTTCATTTGAAATTTTCTGTTGAAGAAGAAGTATTTTCAGAAAAGATGGCTTTTTTCAAAATGCTTGGATTTTTTGTCACATATCATATATAGAGTTAGTCTTACCTTGCAAAGAAATATTCAAATTGTTTTGATTTGACATGATATCACACAGAAATGCTGCATTCCTATAGAAATCTTCTTTCAATAATTCATACTGCTGATTCTGTTCTTCATAAAATTTAACCATCTGTTCTTGCAGAGATAAAATTTTGGCTAACACCTGTCCCTGTGATAGCCAACACACTTTAGAATGATACAGCATATCCACAATGAATACCATGTCTTTCAATTTTAGCATGTTATGAAACTGTGTCTTGTTGCTGTTGCATGAATATAGTTAACAATCCTTATAACTTGTTACAGAGTGTCACTTAAAATAGTAGCTTTAGCACAGAGATTTTGCTGATGCAAGATACAATGAAATGAAATGAGACCATCCAGATCTCTTAATACTTTATCTGTGCAATAAACTCCTCATGTTTCCCTGTCATGGAAGATGCACAGTTTGTATGTACACTCACTAAATTTACCAAATTCAGTCCAACTTCATGATATTTATCTTGAAAGTTGAAGATATCTATTTCCCATGTTCTGTTCTCATAGTGCCCAAAGCACATAACTCTTCATAGTAAAGAAAATCTTGTTATGACCTGAAGTATAAAACCTGCACCGAGTCCGTATATAAGTTGGTTCATCCAAAGCGATTGAATAATGTATATTTTCCTTTTGAAGTATTGTATGAAGTTGTTCTGTTAAGTTGAAGGCTAATTCATGCTGCTGATCAGTTATGGACCTCTATAAAAGAGACAGTTGTTTGTTCTTTGAAACATTATCAGGGTCTAAGCATCGTACAACTTCAATGTCCTACATCTTTCACAATTTCTACATCGCTAAATGACTTCCCTTTTTTCCTGAGTATATGAGTTACGTTTTAAGATGTGTCAGTGGCATTATTGTCAGGTCTTATAGCTGCTTGAAAGAATTGTCTGTGCTTTTGATTTTCATCTTTTAATTTCTGCAATACATTGAAAAAAATCTGGTTTTTTTTCCTTCTGCATTCTCTTGGTCTTCTTTAACAGGATGATGGGCTGTTAAGAAGAATTTTTTTTAACTTTTTTTTTAAATTTTATTTTAGTGTATTATGGGGGTACAAGTGTTAAGGTTACATATATTGCCCATGCCTCCCTCCCCCTCAAGTAAGAGCTTCAAGCGTAAAAATACTGTTGAGCTGTGCAAATATTCGCAAATTCCACTTCAAACAGAAGCACAGTTCACCGTTGGAAAAAGCTGATAACAGACTGGCACACTTGACCCCCATAAACTCTCACCAACCAGCCTCAGGTAGTAGTAGTGCCAGTCAGTCGGAGGAAGTTAGAACTAAATCATGACCATAGCAGACTGATGGCTTGCTAATGTTCTAGTTGTGCCAGTCATTCCATTGAAACTAATTTTATTCTTTGGTCTTTTAAATATGTTCCTTTTAAAAATAAAATAATATAAACAATGAACAGAAGTATAATAATGAAAATAAAAGGATCTGCTCTGTAAAATTTTGGATTCAATCAAAAGGCTGCACTTAAGGACCTAGAAAGGCCACATCTGGCCTTAACCCTGCAGGTTCCCCACCCGTGGACCCATCCCCAGAAACATTTCTAGTAGCCAACTTCTCTTTTATACGTTAAGGATTTGTTCTAATTTTAACAATGATCGAACTAGTTTAAGTTCTATTTCTTTTCATCTGGATTATTATGACACCTCTTGAACTGGTATTCATGCATCTTGCCTCTCTATCAATCTATGCACAAGACTTCTGTGTGGATTTCCTACGGCATAAAAACACAATGTATTTGTTCCTTCAAGATTATGTACGCAATGTTCACCCTGGCTTGCATGACCTTCTATAGTAAGATCCTAATATCTATTTTTAACTTTGTCGTTTATTATTTTCCTTATGTGTCTTACCCTCATAGATTCAGTGCTGCTCTGTGATAATGTCTAGTAATTTCCTTCTTCTGTGCTTTTATACATGCCTTTTCTCCCTCCAGGGAATTCTCCCGTTGACATGTTTAAACCCTCTTTTACTAGTCATTATCTATTTAAATTTTATCTGCCTTTAATTGTATTGTGTGTGTGTGTGTGTGAAGTAATATCATTCAATAAACGTTTAAAGTGTTCCTAATTCCCTTAATGAAATGTCTTCTTTCCTATGCTTGAATATTCATGTCTTTAGGTTTGTACTTTTTAGAGGTACTTAACTTTACCTACTGCCCATATGTTTTTGTGTACTCCTTTAATTTCCTTTTCCAAATCTTAAAGTTATTGAGAACAAGGATGTTGAAAAAAATAGGTGCTGTTCAAGAAATGATTGTGGTGTTGTAGTGAACTCCTAACTCACTCTCTAGTACAGGCAGAAAGAAGTGAAGAAGACTGAGTATGGGCAACCAGTTCCTTTTTTTTTTTTATTTGCTTGTTTTTGTACTTTGTTGATTTTAGGTGTAAATTTGTGTGATCAAAGATTAGTCTAAGGGATTCAATTTAGCAAATGCCTGGATATAACTTGTAAATTATTTAACAAAATGCTTATTCAACTGGAAAAGAGAGAGGCACATAGACTGGAGCCATTGATATTTGGCTCGAAAGGAAACTCATAGTCACCTCTGTGGTTTAACCATGGCTCAAACAATACTTTTAAAGAAATGGAATAGAACTATTACACATGTTAACTAAAATAAAATCTTAAAGTTCCCCTCCACCAGCTTGAATGAATGAACCCCCTCTTGGCCAAGGGGATGTCCTAAAACTAAATTGTCTGCCTTGAGGAGGGGGGTAAGACATGCATCATCATGACCTGCTCCCTCCTTGGGGTCATCCTTTACAACTCATGAACAGGCCTAAGGGTATGCAAGACAAACCCGTGGGTCCTCAATTTATGCAACAAATATGGCCAGTAGCTTGTTTCTGATTAACAGATCTCCTTGTCTTAACTTAAAACATTCCACGCCTTTAGACAAAGTTTCATGTCTTTTACCAATTACAAGTCAAAGAATCTTTAAGTGCACCTATAACCTGTAAGCCCCCCACTCTTTGAGATGGCCCAACTTTTTGGGCCAAAACAATGTATGCCTTCCATGTATTGATTTATAACTTTACCTGTAACTCCTGTCTCCCTGAAATGTATAAAACCAAACTGTAATCCAGCCACAGCGAGTCCACTTGCTCAAAGCTTCTTGGGTGTGGCTCCAGGTCATGGTCCTCAAATTTGGCTCAGAATAAATCTCCTTAAAATTATTTTACAGAGTTTGGCTTCTTTTCCATTGACGCACACATGTTAATGCTTATACCCTGAAAAGTACACATGCAGTTTCAGCTTTGTGGTTTGCTTCAACCATTTCCTTTTGAAACCTGCAAAGACAAAGAAGGCCCACCTGATGGAATTCTTGAGGCAATTGTTTCTCTTTGCAGCCGAACATCATGCTACAAACTACTTAAAAATGTTCCTGGAAGTAATAAATCATTAAAGCGAATCTTCATTACAAAAGCTTGAATGTACTTGAAATCTCCGAGAAAGTCTTGACGTTATGAATATATAAAACCTCAAAGCTAGTCATTTTATAAATAAAAATCATTAAATTTTAATCAAAAGAAGATTTCTTCAATGTAGGCTTGTAAATGTTTTATATCTGATATTCATTGAAAGGTTTGCTCTTTTTGACTGCCTTATCCTTGATGCCCTGTTCATTCTATTTGCCTGGATCTCAGATACTATTTCAGTATGTGTACGTAATTGATTTTATAGAACTTAGAGTCCTAGCCCTGGCACCCAGCATGACGGGTACAGAAAACACAGAAGCTCATCTGGTTTAGATTTTTGTTCTTAATTTACATTGTTTCTGAATTATTATTATTATTATTTTTTTAAAAAACACATCCTTGTATTTTCAAAAGAGAACTTTTTAAAAGATATTTTGAGATCTGTAAAGTTTAAGTGGGTTATAAGGTCTCCTCTGGCAGGAGAAAGCACTACATTTGGCAACGTTGGCTATTTCAGGTGACAAAAAATCATATTTGCTTAATATTTTCAGAAGAATCCTATCTTATTATTAAGAAAGTAGACAATTATTTACTCAAAAAGATATATTTTTAAAGTCATGTTTTTGTAGCCAATTTCTTAATTGATATTTGGAGTTCAGTTTAAAATGTTCAAAGTTACATCTACATAAATTCTTAAGTCCGATAAAAGGTAAATGATAAAGGAAGTCTATAGGAAATATTTTTTATACCTTATCTTTGTATCAAATGTTTTAATCTATGGAATTTTCCTTTTATGATGTATGGTATAGAAAGAAACCAGAAAATAAAAAAAATGTAAAAGAGGCTAAAAAATTCATTTATAAATAACCTGTATAATATCAGAATATCCAATCAACACCATAGACATAAAACTAATATTACATGACTACACATTCATGATTGTAAATAACTCTGGTGTTTTTAAACTGTTCACAATGTAGTTATACACTAAATAAAACTTTATTTTTCATGCTGAGTTCAAACATTTTCTTGTCAAAGGTCAGCATATGTGCCCTACTTAACTTTAGAAATGAGTGAAGGCCATAAGACCAAAGGCAAAATGAACTGCACAGAAGTACTCTGGTTGGTAAGGCTGCTTCCCCCATGGGGGTGTGGGCTTATAATTCAGGAACCCATATACATGTATACTGAAATTCAACATTGAAGTAGATGGATGGCAGCCAGCAGGAGCCAGGTTTCTCGTTGTTGGGGTAGTGATTAGACATAAGCAAGGGAGGAAAGTTTAGCATAATCCATGTCATCATGAATTAGAATTGAAGATATCAGTATACTTTCTTCTTCAGCATAATGTATAAGTGGATATAAAGAGAATTATGTATATGAATATTTTGAAGATTAAATAAGATCAATCAAGTTCAGAGCTAAGGATCCTGCATACATAGGAGGAAGTGCTCTAAGAGATTATGTTTATCATGATGTCACTTTATATTTGTAATAGTGAGAAAGTGTATAATGGTAAGTGGAGACACAGAGTAGTAGAAAACGCTAATTAAAAGGCCAGCCAAACACTGCCAATACTTCTCACTCCACCGTCTATTTTTTTACATTGTCTTCTGATATAAAGTTTAGCTAAGAACTAACGCTAAATGCGTGCCAGTCATGTTGTAAAAATCTCATTTCTGTTTGGGAAAATAAACACCCTAATTAGTGAACTTTTACAATGACCAATTTACTTCTCCTAGAAATCTAGGGTAAAGGGTTCACACTTGGTGGTTTTTCCCCCACGCCAAGGAAACTATTTTTTCCTTTCTGATAAATTGCATAACTCAGAGGTCAATAATGGCGTCATGCATCACAAGTCCCTTCTCCTGCCTCACATTGCCTCAGGGCACCTGTTCTAATGTGATCTGTCAGCCCCTACCTAACAGATTTAGTACTTACTTGTAATATATTAATAGCTTCATTTTTATATTTTGCTTTCTTCCCAAATAGCACTAAGAAATTGATTGCCAGCTCACTGAGTTGAGAATGAAAGCAGATTGTTGAGCATGAATTACGATCACGAAAATAGCATCAAGATTGCAGATTTGAATATGATAAATAAGAGATAAGTTTAAAAGGAGTCGGGAGCCAGCCTGTGTGGTTTTACCATTAGAAATGGAAGAGATGGGTCTTTCTAATGTGCTTTAATCTTCAAAAAGAGTTGCCAAAGCATGCAATAAGAAATTCCCATCTACCTCAAAACATGTGAATGTTTGTTTTGCCTTCTTTCCAAAGTATGGTGGTTTTCACAGGTCTTTAAAAATGAAAAGCAAACAAATGGATCCTCATTTAATCTACATCTAGTAAAAAAGCAGAAACTATACTGGATATTGAGTTAAAAGATCTATATTCATATTCTGCCTTCATGACACCACCAATATAACATCATGGATGGTGAAGTCATTTCACCTGTCTAAATTAGCAGGTCTTCTATATACACATCATAAAGCTTTTATGAGATTTAAATCAGTGCAAAGTGCTTGGAGAATGGCATTACATAATCATAATAGAGTATTATTGCTCACTTACCTAAATCTGAATCCACATTCCACCACTTTCTAACTGTATGCATTCAGATAAGTTATTTGAATTCTCAGTTTCTTCATTCCTACAGCAGAATTCATAACCACTTCAAGGGATCTTTGAAGGACCAACTGGGTCAAATAAGAGCAAATGGCACATTGTGAGACTTCAATATTTATTATTATTAAAACTATGAATTCCATTATTTACTGTTATTTTTCACTCTTATATATAGAAAAGATAAGAACATCAAACACACATGATGATAGCTTCTGCCATCTCTTCAAATTCAGATCCTAAGGAATGTTTCAAAAGTGTAATGTGGCAAAATATTTTGTATGTATCAGAAAATTGATTCTGAAGTTGATTGATGGAGAAGAATAAAGTTGGAGGACCATCACCACCTTACTTTAAGACTTACTACAAAGCAACAGAAATTAAGACAGCATGGCAATGGTAAAAGAATAGACAAATAGATCAATGGAACAGAATAGAGTTGAGAAACACAAATATAGACAACTGATTATTGAAGGCAGCAAAAGCAATACAATAAAGAAATATAGTCTTTTGAAAAAATGGGCTAGAACAACTGAACATTCACATGCAAGAAAATGAATCTAAACACAGATCTTACACCTTTCACAAACACTAACTCAAAATGGATCATAGCCCTAAGTGAAATACAAAACCATACAACTCCTATAAGATAACATAAGAGAAAAATTTAGATGACCCCCAGGTATGGCAATGACTTTTTAGATATAATGCCAAATACACAGTCCATGAACAAAAGGATAGGCTGGAATTCATTAAAATTTTAAACTTTTATTCTGCAAAGACACTGTCAAGAGAATGAGAAGACAAGCCACAGACTGAAAGAAAACATTTTCAAAAGACATTTCTGATAAAGGACTATGATTCAAAATATACAAAGATGTCTTAAAACTCAACAATAAGAAAATGAACAACCTGATTAAAAAATGGAAAAAGAAGACCTTACTTTAAAACCATCACCAAAGAAGACATACAGATAGCAAATAAGCATGTGAAAAGATGTATAACATCATGTCATTAGGGGCTGCAAATTAAAACAACAACACAATACTTCTGCACATCTGGTAACACAGCAAAACTCCAAAACGCTGACAACGCCAATGGCTGACGAGGATGTGGAGCAATAGGAACTCTCATTTATCTCTGGTGGAAATGCAAAAATGGTTCAGCCACTTTGAAATACAGTTTGGCAGTTCCCTGATAAAACTAAACATACTCTTGTCCTAGGAGTAATTGTGATCTTTGGGATTTACCCAATAAAAACAAATGTCCACACAAAAACCTGCACACAGATATTTATAGCAGCTTTATTCATAATTGCCAAAACTTGGAGGGAACCAAGTTGCTCTTCAGTTGGTGGATTAGTACATCCAGATAATAAAATACCCTTTGCACTCGGATGTCAAATGTGCATGATGTCGAGTGGATAATGAGAAAAAAGCAAGTGAGTGCAAAGGGTTAAATGCTAAAAAGAAATGATCTATCAAGCCCTGAAAAGACATGAAGGAAACTTAAATGCATACAAAGCGAAAGAAGGCAATCTGACAAGGCTATATACTGTATGATTCAAACTATATGATATTCTAGAAAAGGCAAAACCATGGAGATAGTAAAAAGATCAGTGGTAACCAGGTGTTAGGGGAGAGGAAAGGATGAATAGGTGGAACACAGAGGAGTTTTAGGTTAGGGGAATTATTTGTATGATACTATGACGGTGGATACATGTCCTTTTAAATTTGTCAAAACTCATAGGACATACAACACCAAAACTGTACCCTAACATGAACTCTGGACTTTGAGTGATAATGGTGCATCAGTATAGGCTCATAAGTTATAACAAATTTACCACCGTGGTGTAAGATGTTGATAGTTGGCCAGGCTGTGGGTATGCAGGGGCAGGGAGCATATAGGAATTCTCTGAAGTTTCTGCTCAATTTTGCTGTGGACCTGATACTGCTATTAGGTCCACAGCAAAAAACAAACACAAAAACAAAAACAAAAAACACCAAAAACCAAGAAAAACAAAACAAAACAACAACAACAACAACAAAACCAGGAAAAAAAAAAACCAGAATCTATTTTGAAAAGAATTGTAGTGTGTGGATCATCTGCATTAGAATCAACTCAGGGCAATTGTACTTCTTTTTAATGCAGCTTCCAAGCCTTATCTCAGACCTACAGAAACTCAATCTTTGGGAATGAGATTAGATAATCTGAATTTTTAATGAGCTTTCCAGATGATTCTCATGAATAGGATAGCCATATGATTTATCATCCAAAGTGAAAATACTGAAAATAGCAGGAAGTACTAATTACACCAGGACTTTCTTTAGTCAAACCAGCATGTTTGGTTTTACTCTACTTAAGAATACCAACTTGAGAAGTACTGCCTACATCCATGATATTCTCAGTCACAGATGCTTACTGGGATCATCTGGGGTGCTTTTAAAAATAATACTGATTCATGAGTTCTCTTGAAAACAATTACATCAGACACTAGTGTTTTAAAATAGCTTCCCAGATGATTCTCAGGGCAATCATCTGATCTTCACTAAAAAAAAAAAAAAAAAAAAAAAAAAAAAATCCACCATTTGATCCCATGACTGGGCATCCACCCAAAAGATCCAATGACACGCTACAAAAAAGACACCTGCACTCGAATGTTTATAGCAGCACAATTCATAATTGTAAAGCTGTGGAAACAACCCAAGTGCCCATCAATTCATGAGTGGATTAATAAAATGTGGTATGTGTATACCATGGAGTACTATTCAGCTCTAAGAAACAACGGTGATATAGCACCTCTTGTATTTTCCTGGTTAGAGCTGGAACCCATTCTACTAAGTGAAGTATCCCAAGAATGGAAAAATAAGCACCATGTGTACTCACCAGCAAACTGGTATTAACAGAGTAGCACCTAAGTGGACACATCTGAACCAACAGCCCAGGAAGGACTTCCTCAGTTGGGAAACCATTAAATGCTAATAACTGGACCATCTGGGTGGTGAATGCATAACCCCAGGAAGAATAGAAGCAGGATGGAGTGAACAGTTCATGGGCATCCAAAGAGTCTATGAAAAATGAACATTTAAAAAGAAATTACATCAAAATTATTCTTTTTATTTTTCACTTTTGTTTTAGGACTCTAAATTGATCTGTAGATAATAGTTTAAAATGTTGAACACAGGTGTTTTGAGATCCTTGGGGAAAAACATTTTCAGTTATCAAAAAAAAAAATTGATCTAGGAAAATGTAGCGTTTGAAAATATTTTCTTAGAAGTTCATGTGTTAAAATGTCTGAGAAGTCATGCAACAAGTTTAATAAAGCCCTTACCAACACTGGGCCCCAGCATGCTTTTTGTCAAGCAATGCTTACTTATATCTCTAGTGTTAGAATACCTAGGACCATTATTCTAGGTGGAACCTGGTGGGTTATCTGGTCTAGGTCATTCATTTGTCAATTGAGCTTCTTTTTACCTCAATTTAGATACATTTATTCTAAAAACTGCACTATGAGCTTTAAACCTATGTCTGTCAAATCAACAGAGAGAAAAGATTTGCTTTTTTTCATTTTTTATGTTTTTACAATAGTATTTGTTTTGCACAAAAGTGGCCTGTGCGGCTCAGTATTATCTATAGTAACATTTAGCTGGATTGTTTCCTTTTTACTCTTAACTGTTTCTATACTTTCTTATGTTAACCTTTTGTGAAAAGCCAGATTGACTTTCCTTTTAAATTGATTTTGTTGATAATATCCCAATATTCTGTTTTTCTCTGTATATGCCTTGCTTTAGCATATTCATGTTTGTTTTCTCTATAAATGCACTTACATGTCAACATTATAGTGTGTTTTTGTTTTCTTTTTAAAATAATATAAAATTGACATTTTTTATAAAGTTGTCAGAAGTTTTTTTCCTTGTGTCTATTTTCATCCCGTTTATGATTGGCGGTATTTGTCGTTTCGTGTAATTTAGAGATGACAGACCGTTTTATTATTCTTATAGTAAATGAAGCATTTCTGTGAGTTTCTCTATCTCACTTACTGCATCCCCATTAGTTTGGAAGATTTTCACTTGTTTGCTTTGACAATCATGTTGGTATAATTTTTTTAAAAAAAATATTCGGCTTAGGTACAAAGAAGCTTCTTTCTCGAAAAATGTTATTTCTATTTAATTAGATCCATTTGAATTTTTTCCCAATTAGCCATATCTCAGACATCGTCACCCTATTCTCTTCCTCATTCCACTGCCTAGTTTGCTGAAAGTATGGGTTACGCCTGTTAGCTCCATGGCTCATTTGTAAGACTCTATAATCATTCTCTATCCTTTTTTCCTGAAATGGAATATCTATGTAAAACCATGGCCCTCTATGTTAGTTTCCTATTGCTGCCATCAAAAATTTGCATGAATCAGTAGCTTGAAGCAACACAGACTTATTTTCTTACAGTTCTGAAGGTCAGAAGTCCAACATGGGATAATCTCACTGAGCTAAAATCCAGGTGTGAGCAGTGCTGTGTTCCTTTCTGGAAAACTCATTTTCTTTTACCTTTCTACCCTCTAGCGGCTGCCTGCATTCTTTGGCCTATGCCACCTTCCACCTCCAAAGTCACCATTGGCCAGTCAAAGCTTTCTCACCTGTGTCGTGCTGATACCGACTCTTCTGCCTCCCTCTTCTACCTATAAAGAACGACTGTGATTCTGTTGGTTCCATTCGGATCATTCAAAAACATCTCTTTGTCTTAAGGTCAGCTGATTGTCAATCTTAATTCCATCTGCAACCTTAATTCCCCCATAGTTATTTAGCACAACTAATTTCAAGGATTAGAATGTGGGCCTCTTTGGGGGATGCCTACTACAATTTTCTATCACCAAATGTAATGACCTCTCTCCCTTCTCTTAGACTTTCTTGACCTAAGTTGATTTCCTGTCCTTTATAATTCTTTAATGGACTGGACAGATCCTCTTCATGCTTACATTGTTTCATCTCATTCTCCACTGAGGATAACTCTTCCTCCTTTGTGGAACTCACTGATGCTGTTCTCTGAGGTTTTCTTCAACATTCCGACTCCTCTGCTCACAGTCTCTTTTTTGGAGAAGTTCTCTACTTTTCAGCCAAGATATGATTTTTTTTTTCCTTCAAATGTTGATGATTCCAAAATTTATATGTTTTAGTCCTGATTTCTCTCTTGAAAATCCAGTCTTACATAATAGCCCCTAAGTTCTGTTAGATAATTGCACTTAGTTACTTGGTAGTCATGCCCCAGTTTCATAGCTGTGGCTTTTGGAGCCCAGGAATAACTTAAAAGAAGACAAGAGGCTGAGGTCAGAATCTCAAAAAAGGTCATTGATAGAATTCAATCTAGAGCAGCACAGGATATTAATGTTTAACTCAAAGATTTATTTAGAACAAATATTTTAATGTGTCCTTTGTCCCTTGCACAGTTTCCTACATAGCATCTCCAAGGTATAAGACAGGGAGTAAATAGGAACATTGCAATGCTCCCATTGCAATGTTTCTATTTAAAATTGGGACAATTTTAAATTGTCTTGCCCCAACTTATTTTCCCCTTCATTTAGGAATGTTTGCCCTTGAGGTATCCCTGATTTCTTTACTTTGTGTACTCCCAGGGTGTCATAGTCTACCAAAAAGCACTAAAGTATGCAGGATTCACTGACTATCTTGGTGTTTGAATCCCTCTTGCATGTCAGTCTTCCATAGATCAGACAAATACTCAGTAGGACTTGCTTTGGCATAGCAAGTAGGTGAGGTGGTGTAATCCATGCCAAAGGGAGTTTTTATGCCATTTAGCTCTCTTGATTAGATTAGAAAATATAAAATAGAGAGATTTAATCCTCAACAAATGATGATACCAGACAGTTTAAGTGGGGGCATCAGAATAAGCCCCCAGTTTTTAGGCTGCTGATAAATTATTTGCAATATTCTCCCCCACAAAAAAAACACCCCATCTTCTTGATGTGATTAGTTAATGGGTTAATTGTTGCCACATTTTATCCTTGTTGGAAATGAACCCTTTTGCCAGTTTTTACTACTTTCTCTCAACTGCCTTTCTCCTTCTCATCCACAGGGATAAATCACCATGTCTATGAATTAATCTCTTCTATTCGTGGCTTCTTTTTACATACAATGCTACCATTCTACTTCTTAATTTTTTTTTTCCAAAATTGAGGTACCAAAATAGCTAGTTAATGATTCCCTTGCCTCTACCTTTTTTTCCTCTCTTTCAATGAAGTCTGAATGTCATTGTCAATAAATCTCCTTAATTCACCAATTCTTCCTTGTTCTACCTCAAAAATCTTTAATGGCTCTTCAGTACTTAGCGTATATAAAGCTCCAAATATTTAGACTGTGTTTCTTATGAGTCTTCACAATTGCTCAGACCTACCTTTAAAATTTCATTTGTCATTCCTGAATTTACAGCAACCATATTCCTTGAACTATCACAAAATCTTCTGTAAAAACAAATCAAAACAAGTTAAAAATAAAACATGTTGCAGCAGGTTGGGAGAAATAAAGATTTGGGAACAAATGAGACAAGTTTCTTTGCTCTGTGACTCACCAGAATCTCTGATAAGCTGTTATGATATGTCGTGAAAATTCAAGACGTACTTCTGACAAGCTGGGCTTCCAATAGAGTTGATTAAAAAGCTCTTTTTGTTCACAATACACTATTGACATATTTGAGTGACACTTATGTCCCAAGAAACAAAATGTGAGAAGTCCGCCCTCCTCTGCACTTGGCTGGCTTCACTTCTTTGTGCTGGGCTACAATCTGCTGATTCACGGGATAAACTCGAGCTTTGATGCAGCCGGTTTGTCTTCATAGTCACTTCTTCGCTCTTATTAGTTGCCTGTAGACTCCCATCTTGGGAACAACATAAAATCCTACTTAAATGAACAAAGCAGTAAAAAGTTATTTGTTTTCTTAACCACAAAACTCTTAAAACTTGACTTAGTACCATCCTAACACACTCTGGTGGTTTTTAAAGCGCCTTCCTCTCACTTTTTATCACCGGATGTTAAGGCCTGGGTGAATATCATTTTAAAAGCAAGAGCTAAGTAAACAGGCAGGATTTTGAGAAAATAAAAGCAAGGAAATTATCGAAGTCAAACTGAAATGGATGGCAGAGATTGGTAGCTTCACACACAGGGAATACAAATAGCACTTCTATGTCCTCAGGCAATATCAAGCCTCCATAATTACTAATGGAGATTACCATTCACTGCCCGGAGTGCCTGCTATGTGTGAGTACCTTGCTATCATCTTTGGTTTTTTTTTTTTTTTTTTTTTTTTTTTTTTTTTATTTTTTTTATTTTTTTAATTTATTTTTATTTAAGGATATTATGAGGACATATACATTTTGGTTACATTTTATGTCTTTGCCTCACCAAATAAAAAGGAAATGATAAATTATTAAATAAATGTCACTTGGCCAATTGGAAAACAATTTCAAAATAATTAAGTTAAAAGCCCATTTCTTTTTTTTTTTTTTTTTTTTTTTTTTTTTTTTTTTATTTTGGCATATTATGGGGGTACAGATTTTAAGGTTTCAATAAATGCCCATTCCCCCCCTCCCCCCAAAAGTCTGAGTCTCCATCATGACCATCCCCCAGATGGTGCACATCTCACTCACTATGTATGTATATACCCGCCCCCCTCCCCCCTCCCACCTGCCCAATACCCTATTACTGTGTACTACTCAGTTAATACCAGTTTGCTGGAGAATATATCTGGTGCTTGTTTTTCCATTCTTGGGATACTTCACTTAGTAGTATGGGTTCCAGCTCTAACCAGGAAAATATAAGGTGTGCTATATCACCATTGTTTCTTAGAGCTGAATAGTACTCCATGGTGTACATATACCACATTTTATTAATCCATTCTTTGATTGATGGGCACTTGGGCTGTTTCCACAGCCTTGCAATTATGAATTGTGCTGCTATAAACATTCGAGTGCAGGTGTCTTTTTTGTAGAGTGTCACTGGATCATTTGGGTAGATGCCCAGCAATGGGATTGCTGGATCAAACGGTAGATTCACTTGTATCGCTTTAAGGTATCTCCATATTGCTTTCCACAGAGGTTGAACTAGTTTGCAGTCCCACCAGCAGTGTAGGAGTGTTCCTCTCTCTCCGCAACCACGCCAGCATTTATTGTTTGGAGATTTTTTGATAAAGGCCATTCTCACTGGGGTTAAGTGATATCTCATTGTGGTTTTGATTTGCATTTCCCTGATGATTAGAGATGTTGAGCATTTCTTCATATGTTTGTTGGCCATTCTTCTGTCTTCTTTAGAAAAATTTCTGTTCAAGTCCTTTGCCCACTTTTTAATGGGGTTATTTGATTTTTTCTTCCTAATTTTCGTGAGTTCTAAGTATATTCTAGTTATCAGTCCCTTATCGGATGCATAGGATGCAAAAATTTTCTCCCATTCTGTAGGCTGTCTGTTTACTTTCATGACTATTTCTTTGGCTGTGCAGAAGCTTTGTAGTTTGATCATGTCCCATTTATTTATTTTTGTTGCTGCTGTGATTGCCTTTGGGGACTTCTTCATAAACTCTTTGCCCAGGCCGATGTCTAGGAGAGTGTTTCCAACTTTTTCCTCTAGAGTTCTAATAGTTTCATATCTTAGGTTTAAGTCTGTTATCCAGCGTGAGTTGGTTTTTGTGAGAGGTGAAAGGTGTGGGTCCTGTTTTAGCCTTCTACAGGTGGCTATCCAGTTTTCCCAGCACCATTTATTGAAGAGGGATTCTTTTCCCCAGCGTATGTTTTTGTCTGCTTTGTCAAAGATGAGATGGCTATATGAGGATGGTTTTATATCAGGATTCTCACATCTGTTCCACTGGTCAATATTCCTGTTTTTGTGCCAATACCATATTGTTTTAATTACTACAGCTTTGTAGTATAGTTTGATATCTGGCATATTAATGCCTCCCATTTTGTTTTTGTTGCCTAGAATTGCTCTTGATATTCGGGGTCTTCTTTGGTTCCATACGAAGCGTAAAAGTATTTTTTCTATATCTGTGAAGAATGCTGATGGGATTTTAATAGGTATTGCATTGAATCTGTAGATCAGTTTGGGTAGTATAGACATTTTGATGATATTGAGTCTGCCGATCCACGAGCATGGTATGGATTTCCATCTGTTTACATCCTCTGCTATTTCCTTCCTCAGTGTTTCATAGTTTTCCCTGTAGAGGTCTTTTACCTCTTTGGTTAAATATATTCCTAGGTACTTTAATTTCTTTGTTGCTATTGTGAAGGGAATTGAGTCTTTGATTTGGTTCTCAATTAGATTGTTGTTGGCGTATATGAATGCCTCTGATTTCTGTGTATTAATTTTGTATCCTGAGACTTTACTAAATTCATTGATCAGTTCCAGGAGTTTCTTGGTTGAATCCTTGGGGTTTTCTAGATACAATATCATATCATCAGCAAACAGTGAAAGTTTGATCTCTTCTGCCCCTATTTGGATACCTTTGATTCCATTTTCCTGTCTGATTGCTGTAGCCAAGACTTCCAGCACTATGTTGAACAGAAGTGGAGATAGTGGGCAGCCTTGTCTGGTTCCAGTTCTAAGTGGGAATGATTTCAATCTTTCCCCATTCAGTATGATGTTGGCTATGGGTCTGTCATATATGGCTTGTATCATTTTTAGGTATGTCCCTTCTATGCCTATTTTCTTAAGTGTTCGTATCATGAAAGGGTGTTGAATTTTGTCAAAAGCTTTTTCTGCATCTATTGAAAGGATCATGTGGTCTTTGTTTTTGCTTCTGTTTATGTGGTGAATTGCATTTATAGATTTACGTATGTTGAACCATCCCTGCATCCCTGGGATGAAGCCCACTTGGTCGTGGTGGATTATTTTTTTGATAAGTGTCTGGATTCGGTTAGCTAAGATTTTGTTGAAAATTTTTGCATCTATATTCATTAGGGATATTGGTCTGTAGTTTTCTTTTTTTGTTGCATCCTTTCCTGGTTTTGGTATCAGAGTAATATTCGCTTCATAAAAGGTGTCGGGGAGGTTTCCATTCTTCTCGATGTTGTGGAATAGTTTCTGCAAGATAGGTACTAGTTCTTCTTTGTAAGTATGGTAAAATTCAGGTGTGAAGCCATCTGGACCGGGACTTTTCTTTTTAGGGAGATTTTTAATTGCTGTTTCTATTTCAGCTGTTGAGATTGGTCTGTTCAGGGAATCTATTTCTTCCTGGTTGAGCCTAGGGAGGCTGTGTGTTTCTAGAAATTTGTCCATTTCCTCCACATTTTCCAGTTTGTGTGCATAAAGATTTTTGTAGTATTCATAAATTGTATCTTGTATCTCTTTGGGATCAGTTGTGATATCTCCTTTTTTATTCCTGATGGAGCTTATTAGAGATTTCTCTTTTCTGCTTTTCGTTAGCTTAGCCAACGGCGTGTCAATCTTGTTTATTTTTTCAAAGAACCAACTTTTTGTTTTATTAATCTCCTGAATAGCTTTCCTGTTTTCAATTTCGTTTAGTTCTGATTTGATCTTGTTGATTTCACTTCTTCTGCTGGGTTTGGGGTTGGTCTGTTCATCTTTTTCCAGCTCTTTGAGTCGGTTCATTAGATTGTCTATTTGTGATCTTCTTGCCTTTTGGTTATAGGCATTTATGGAGATAAACTTTCCTCTCAGAACTGCTTTAGCTGTGTCCCAGAGGAGTTGATAACTTGTCTCTCCATTGTCGTTTTCTTCATAGAAGTTTTTTATTTCCGTCTTGATTTCTTCATTTACGAAGTAATCATTTAGTAGGAGGTTGTTTAATTTCCACGTTTTTGTGTAGAAATGTGAGTTTCTGTTAGGGTTGATTTCTAGTTTTATTCCACTGTGATCTGAGAAGGTACATGGTATGATTTCTATTTTTTTAAATTTCTTGAGATTTTCTTTGTGTCCTAGGATATGGTCAATCTTAGAGAATGTCCCGTGAGCTGATGAGAAGAACGTGTATTCAGTGGATTTTGGGTAGAATGATCTGTAGATGTCTGTCAGACCCCATTGTTCTAGAGTTTTGTTTAAGTCCATTATTTCTTTATTAATTTTCTGTTTGGAGGATCTGTCTCGTGCCGTCAGTGGGGTGTTGAAATCCCCGGCGATTATGGAGTTGCTATTAATCCATTTGCTTAGCTCCAGTAAGGTTTGCTTTATGAATCTGGGTGCACCTAAGTTGGGTGCATATATATTTAAAATTGTTATCTCTTCTTGTTGGACATCTTTGGTTTTTGCTAATATTATTTTATTTAATTCTTATAACATTCCCATAAAATTGGTAATATTGTCTCCATTTTATAGACTTACTATGGAAAAATCACGATTCATTGATTTAATAAAAGTCACACAATTATAAAATAGTGCAGTTGGACTTTAAATCCCTATCTTTAACTTATTTTATACTACCAAACTCTACCAGATGCTGAGTTTGGCCCTCCACTATTGAAGTGATAGAAGGAGGTTCTGGTGATAATTCAGAAGGGAGTTCAAATTATGATATAGTGACAGTATTTGAAAAGGCTAAAAATATATTTCTTATCTAGCTAGAGAAGGGAAGAAGAAGCCAAGAGAAGAATCAAGCATACTACACATTCATTAATGGTGCCAAAAGAGTATTGTTGATTCAGTCATAGTCCTTGGTTGCAGCAATAAGTGACTTCTGCAGAACTGGCTAGAGGGAATTTATTCAATGGATCTGGAATAGTTTAGTGCACTATCAGAAAGGCCAGAGAACTAAACTCAAAGATGAGCAGGAATAAGAAAAAAAAAAAGGCAGCCAGGAAGACCACAATAAAAATCATTTCATAAAACCAATTCAAAGAGGATAACTACAGCTGTCCCCTGAAGCAGTGTAGACCACAGACCTCAAAGCCATAGCTACTGCAGTGGTCCACTTATTCTGTTGTCCCTGAAAGTCATGAGTTTACGCCACCACTACCTACCTCTGCAGTACATCCTTGGCCAATCCTTCAGCCGGGCAATTTCCTTGCATCATCACCTCCTAATCTGAAGACCCAGTTGGAAGCATCTCATTGACTGAGCATGCCCTAGTTGCAAGGGAGGATAAAGAAGGCGGAATGTGCTACTTTCAACTTCTAAAGGGAGAAATAATCTCTGTCATCTACTGAGATTCTTGGAGTAGTTGAATTATCAAAAAATAGGATATAAGGTCCAGATAATGAGTCATGAGAAAAATAATAAACAACCTTTACCTTCTACAATGTCTTATGACTTCTATTTACATAAGTCCATGGTTCTAAGCAGCAGCTACCACTTGAAGGATGTGGATAATTCATTCTACTCAGTTAATATTGGTGGCCTCCCACCATATTGGAAATCAATAATTTTGAACTGAGGATCATTTAATAAGTAACTAGCAATACATTTAAGGTAAAATTAGGCTTTTATTAAAAGGGATTTTTGAGACAAACATTTAAATGAGTATAAATATGGCTTAAGCAAATAACTGCAAATATGACAGACAATAAAATACTTAGGACATTTACAGAAAAAGTGTAAGTGGTTAATAGAATATAGAACAACTTCAGAAATGTTTAATTATTCTCCTTAGCCTGAGATGTCTACCTTTTCTATACAGTGAACAAATATTGAATGAATAATTTCTACAGGGAAACCACTTAAAATGGTATATGGATTAAAAAAGGAATGTGAAAGACAAAGATGAATGTTCTACTCATTAGGGAAACTGAAAAATACAAAGTGGTGAGTATCACAAGAAAGAGTCAAATAAAATAATGCAGAGGTATTAGTTTTACATGATAGAGTCAGAAAAGGCTTTATAAAATGTGACAACTAAGATAGACATGAAAAATATGTAGAATTCAAATTAGAGGCAACAGAGAATTCTAGGCAGTAGGAGTAGCATGTGGGAGGCATAAAGTGTGAGCATAGGTACGGAAAAATGCATATCTCAGGATAGCTGGGGAATAACATTGAGGGCAGTGGTTTGAAACAAGGTGAGAGCCATATTGTCTTGGTCTTTAAGTAAGTTGCAAAAAAATTTGTATTTATTCCCTAGGTGATATGGAGCTCTTGAAAACTTGATCCAGGGTTGAGGGAACTGGATCTCAGCTTCATGTCAGACATACTAGCCTGCCATAAATTTGTGTGTCCTATGATATGAATTGGTAGAAGAAAGATGTCAGGGCAAGAGAATCAATTTGAACGCTTTTGAAATAATCCTTTTTAAAGTGGATGAAGGTTTAAACCTGGGTAAGTAGTAACGGAAAAGGAAATAAAATGCCATATCAGAAAAGGTCTGCAGAATCGAAAGCAATAAACCAGCCAAACACATGTGGAGATAAGAGATAAAGAGAAACACGAGATATTCAGAGGTTCCTAATGTAAATATCTTGTAAAAATACAAGAGACAGAGAAGGAGGTACCATTTTGATAGAAAGTAAATTACTTGTTAAGCATAGTGAGATGAAGCAAAATTTAAAATAGGAAATGAATACATTGGGAGCTGAGATTAATTGGACAACTCCATTCAGGGCTTATGTTTCCATTAAGTAGATATATTTACTCAACACTGTCCAATTGCAGCATAATGTAAGCCACATACATAATTTTAAATATTCTAGGAACTACATTAGAAAAGCTAAAAAGAAACAGGTGAATTTATTTTAGTAATATATTTTATTTAACCATATATTAATTATTATTTTAACACATAATCAGTATTAAAATCATTACTGAGAAGTTTTATATTCTTTTATTAAAGGAAACTTTTAAAATTGGTGATTATTTTAAACTTACAGCGCATCTCAGTTTTTCCTGAAAATATTTGATCTGCAATTTAAATTTCATGAAATGTGCTGTTTAAAAAGTTAATTTACATGTCCAATTGTTCCAAATATACTTAAGAGTTTTCTAGCAACTGAATGAAGTTTAAAGTAATTAAAATTAAATACAATTATAAAATTCAGTTCGTTTGATCAAGAAAAAAGGAAAAAAGTACAAATATAGAAAGTTAGAAATAAGAGAGAAATTACTACTAAAACCAAAGAAAATTTGAAAATCATAAGTAAACTTCTTTTTTTTAACTTCTACACAAATAAATTTGAAATCCTAGATGAATTATTTCCTAAACAATGCACATTACCTGAATTGGTCCCATTAGAGTTAGAAAGCTTAGGTAGACCAATTCCACCAAAGAAATATAGGATACAATTCATAAATACTATACAAAATAGCTCCAGGCCCAGGCAATTTCACCAAGTAATTCTTCTAAACATAAAGACTAGGTAGTCTTAATGCTTTGTGATTATTTCAGAATATTGGAAGCAGAGCAAATTATTTTGTGAAGCAATTATAACACTGATACCTAAACCAGATAAACATACCATAATGAAAGAAAACTACAGGTTATATTACTCACGAATATTAATGTAAAAAATTTAAATAAAATATTAGCAAACTGAATCCAACACCATATTAAGAAAATAATACACCACGATCAAATAGGATTTACTTCAGGAATGTAAGGTCGGTTTAGTATTTAGAAACCCGATCATATCATATACCATATTAATAATTTAAGAAAAAAAATCATATTATTATCTTCACAGACACTGAGAAAGCCTTTTACAAAAAAAAAAAAAAGAAAACCCACTTATTTATGATTTAGGGATTCTTTCTTTACATGACAAAATATATTTACGTTTGTCTTAAAGCTAGTATTATTTGATAGAAAAACAATAGAGGCATTTCCAGTAAAATTGGAAACAAGGCAAGAATACATATTATGCTGACTACTATTATACAGTGATTGGCCAACTCAATTAGATGAGAGAAATCATTGCAAAGCCTAAAAATGGCTAAATAAGTAAAATCATTTCTATGTGCAGTTGTTAAAATAATATACTTTGAAAACTCCAGATACTCAATGATAACACTAACTCAAGAAATAAAATATTTCAGTGAATTAGTTGGATACAGAATTCACCTTTAAAAATCAGTAGCCTTTATATACTGTTTAACAATGAATAGTTAAAGAACTTAAAAGTAAACCCACTTACATTAGCAACAAGATTATGAAATACTTAGAAATAAATTTAATAAAATGTACAAAACCTATAAAAGGAAAATTTTAGCATTCCTATAAAACACTGAAGAAGACCTGAATCAGTGGAAAATTACCACTTATTATTGGATAAAATGACAACATTATAAGGAGGTTTGTTCTCCATATGAACCATCAGAGGTTTCCAATGTAGATATCTTTTAAAAATACAAGAGGCAGAGAAGGAGGGAACATTTTGATAGAGGGTAAATTACTTGTTAAGCATAGTGAGATGAAGCAAACTTTAAAATAGGAAATGAGTACATTGGGAGCTGAGATTCATGCAATCCTAATCAAAATAATAAGTTATGAAATTAGATAAATTGATACTGAAGTTTATGTGGAAGAACAAGCATATAAGAATAGCAGGGGAAACACTTTTGAAAAAGAACTAAAAGGAAAACTGCTTTAGTAGATATTAAAAGATACTATGAAACCTCTATGTGTAAAATGGTGTGGTAGAGGCACACGAATAGAAAAAAATAGAGCAATGGAATAGAATAGAAGGTCCAGAATTAAACCTAAATATGTATGAGGATTCAGTACACGACAACAGTGTCATTTCAAATCACTTAGATAAAAATAGACTTGTTAATAAATGGTGCTGGGACAACTGGATAGGCATTTGGAAAAACTAAGACTACGATAGATCCATACCTCACACCATATGAAAGAATAATCTCCAAAAGGTTCAGCATTCTAATGTAAAAAATAAAATCAAACAAGGGCTTGAAAACATTGGTAACTTTCTCTTCAACCTTGGTATAGGGAAAACCCTTGTAACACCGATTCAGTTTTATAGAAAATAAAAGGAAAATGTCACACATTTGACAATATCATTTTTTAGATTTTGTAGGAAAAAAAAAAAAACCATTAACGACAAAATCAAAAGACAACTGACTAACTGGGAGAAAACATTTGGAACCTATGCCACAGACAAAAGAATAATGGCACACACACGCACATATTCTTAAGAATTAACTACAGTTCAAGTAAGAGAATTCAAGTAGTCTGACCAAAGTCACAAATCTAGCAAGTAGTAAAGTCCAGTTTGTGTCCAGTTCAGTCTGACTTTAAAAACCTCCTTTGTTCTACCTTAGCTGGCTATCAATTCAACAGGGGGCAGCAGGGGGAAGGAGAAATAGAGCATTCATCAAAATTCATAACCACTCCACTAATTTCTCTACCACAATTAATAATGAAGAACAACTTCCATATACCACATTCTATTAATATGTGATAGGCTCGAGTGTTCATAAATCAGCAAAGCTCTTGAAAATGCCCTTTAACTTTAATTGAGGAGCAAAATTGAATTAAACACATTGCAACAATTGTAGAGTGTCATACACAATGTACCTTTGATTAAGTCTCCATTTCTTGTAGGTTCTAATTCTGAGGTTGTTCGGTGTGTATATTATTATACAAATACACAGCTCAAGGCTAGCCCATCTTTAATAATGGAGGTCTCTTAACCATTTCTCTCTTTCTTCCCGAACTGTCAGATAATTTGGAAAGTTATTTTCACCCTCCGTATAAGATCCTTTCAAGTCTACTTTCTTATGAAGTACCCAAGTTCAAGATGCATAATAGAGAGCTGTCTGTAAGTACCCAACTGGCAGGGGAAGTAGGGACAAGAGCACTGAAGTCTAGTGAAGTCAACACTTGAACAAGTGTTAAAGCCCCTGGCTTCTGATTTCTGCTCCCACACTGACATTACAACCCTTGGTATAAGTCACTGACCTCTGGATTTCAGGTTCTTTGAAACTAAAGGGAATGAGCATGAAATGATTATTAAAATTCCTAATAGTTTTAATAACTATAGCATTTTTTCTTCTTAATGCATATCAGTACCATTTGTTATGAATGCTTGAAAAATGCAAAAAAGCACAAAGAAGTCAAGGGTAGTATCACTTATCATTTCCGTTTCCTTTGGTCCTCTCATCTTTCTCTTCTTCCCTTGCTTCAGCTATTTACATATATGCTTGTCTGAGTAGTTATATATTCATTCATTTCTTTTTGAAATTAGGATATTAAGTTTTAATAGACTCTATTTTCACCTAAAATACATTAAGAACATTTTCTATGTGATTAAATATTCTTCTGTTACAGAAAATTCTTCATGCATGGCCACATGGTATTTCATTGATTAGGTATCCCATGGCTATTTAATCAATGCTTGTTTTCTAAAATAGTTGGATATACTAAATTTTTATTTTTGATTTGTTTTACTTAGGGCAAAGTTTGAAGTAGAATTGAATCATTAATATTTTATAATCAGGCCTTCAATTCTATAAGGTGGTAGTTAGAGAGCCGATTTTGCATGTAAAATTTGACTGCAATGGTATCAACATCTTCATAGGCTTGAGTCTACCCAAAGGATAAAATTACAAATATATGTATTTGTGAAATCAAACTGAAGCTAAGTCAGTTTCAAATGATCATTCCAATAGGAGGAAAACAATAGAAGGGAAAATTTAGTACACAAGAGTAATATGCTTCATGCATTAAGTGTTGGTGTCTTAATAAGGGAACAGTTATTCCATTTTGTATTTCATCAAGATTGTTATAAATTATAGATGCTGTTGACTTTTTAAAAATCATATTAGAGAATATTATCTCCTGAACTTAACAAACCCTCAATGAGTCACTGGTGAGATCCATATCTGTCAATTCAGTTGGAAAGATAAATGCTAAATACTTTTGACTTTTAATTTCTGCCAGTGACCTCAGTTAAATAACACTGATCCTTTTAAAATGATAAAACAGTGTGATCATTGTGTCACTGAAAACAAGTTATTTAAAGCCATTTAGATCTCTCCAGAATTTGCAGGCTTAAAATATGTATGTCAAAGTAGGCAGTCTAATTAATTTATCTAAATTTTATATTAGAGCAACTGAAATCACAGGAGTCAAGTAAATGAGAACCATTGTTAATATAAAATTTAGCTAAGGGGTCACCATTCTTATAAAAAATGAAGTGATGGCAAAATGATCTTTAAATGGTTTTCTATGTGCAACACCTATCAAATCCATCATTACTATTTCCATTAAAGCAGAATCTTACAAGTCCTTCTATTTGCTGTTCCTGGAGCAAGGACATTTCTAATCAGTGTCACTGTGTTTGGAAACTTGTACACATGACTGGTGTCTTCTTAAATTTTTAAGTGTCAGTTATAAGTACAGTTAATTCAGAATAAAAATTTGATGGCTGTTAAATATCATACATGCAAAAGTGCTTCCAGGCTGCTATGCCAGCGATGATATCATTGTAACAATTCTAAGTTGCTTGTGAATTTTTTTATGCAAATGTATCCTAGTACAATTAATGCAGTGAAAAATAGAAAATACTTGTATATTCTAACAACTCATATAATGAAAAGCTTTTAATTGGGCATGAAATTCTTTTCTCATTTTATCAACGGAAAGAAAAAAAAAAACTTAACCTATATAATATTGCCCTCAATTACAAATTAATAAAGGAGCACTATTTTTGTTTGTTTGTTTTTTTGGGGGGAGAGATTATGACTCATCTAAAATATTTGCAACTTTCCAAAACCAAATCTAGATATGTTTTTTTTTTGACAGTTGAAATTCTTAGGTGATCAGTGTTAGGTGGATAGTTTAATGTTTGAACCTTGAATTGATTTTAAATGATCTAATTGCATCATACAATTATAATTATATAAAAATTGAAATTAAAACTCTTTACAGCTGCAACTTTCAGAAGATATATGTTTTAAGTTTTAATGAATACATCATTTTAGCCTTAGGCTTAATATAATAATTAAATATGTAATTCTAATCTCATAACTATCACCAAACCTTACTTGAATAAGACTGGGCTGCATTTCCTGATCCACCACTCAATAATTGTGAGAACTAGGGAAAATTATTTAATAATCCAAGCCCCATTGGTACATTAGTAATAGTACACACTTCTTTGTAATAATAGTGAGTTTAATATCAATTAAACAATGCATGAAATTCCTTTAGGGCAGTTCATATCACATGGTAAGCAATCAATAAATGTTACTTATTATTTTGTGAGGACATCTTCTTAAACCAATATACTAGTCAGAAAAGGGGATTCCATAATTAAATCATATAGAAATTTAGGTAAGTTCTCATTATCATATTAAACATATTAATTGTTCGAAGATATGAACAACTTTGCTTCTTTAAAATGTGTTTACCAAATAATCAGGAAAAACATAATCTTATGAGATCAGCATTAAGGCAAATATAAAAAAGTAGAGAAAAGGTGCACAAAAACTCTGCTGGATTTAAGTAGATATTCTGCCCTCAAAGAGGAGGGGCATAACTCCATCCTCAAGTGCAAGCTATGTGTGTGGCTACCCACCAAAGAGTACAGGATGGAAAGGAGGAATAAAAGAATTCTCCATGTTGGAGAAACCTGACAAACACTATCTTAGCCAGGTGATCCAGGTCAATGTCACGTTATAAATCATGTTGATGGTATGTAACCATAATATGATGGGATGAAAATTGCACTTTATCTCTGTGATCTCCTTCCACAAAAAACATTACCCCAGGTTAATCACAAGGAAACACTAGACAAATTGCAATAGAGGGACATCCAACAAATTACCTAACCAGCACTCAAAAAAAAAAAAAAAGCCAATGTTATCAAAAATAAGGAAAGTATGAGAAATTGTCACAACGTAGAAGAGTATAAGGGGGCATGAATGACAGCCAAATGAAACTTGATGGGAGCCTGCAACAGAGAAAGGACATTAAGAAAAAAACTAAGGATATCTGAATAAGCTATGAAATGTAGTTAATAATAATGCATCAATATTGCTTCATTAATTGTAACATATGTACTACACTAGAATGCAAGATATTAGTGACAGTAAAAAGTGGGTGTGAGGTATATGGGAACTCCTATATACTATTAAATTCCTGCAATTTTTCTGTGAATCTAAAAGTATTCCAAAAAATAATGTTAAGAAAAAAAATCCCTGCTCAAACCAAAGCCAGGAAGTTGGGACAAGCTCTGTAAATGAACATATTCTCTATGCAGAGCAATGTGCAAGGAATATATTCTAAAACTCTAGGGGATCCTGTTGTAGAAAGATAAGTCCCTAAGTTAAATAGCATTTGTATAAAACTGTATAATCAGAAAAATGCAATTATGTGGGATTTAAGATATAAGGCCAAAATTAACATTCCAAATCAGAAAGATAAATAACTTTAATTATGTTGCACACTCTAGGACATTTTTATGACTTTTTCTGGTAAAATTTTGATCATCTTACCTGTTAGAGTGATGTATCCTCAATTCAAAAGCTTCTAAATAGTATGAATTTAGAAGTTGCAAAAGAGATAAAAATGATCATTGACTTGAATTAATCATTGGATTGTAGTGAGATGATTCTGTTGTAGAAAAAGTCAATGATGGAAGATTATGCAAATAATTTACTGCTCCTTATTTTGCATCAGTCTATATATGATTTAAATAGAATGAATGGAGATACAGTCAGCTTTTGAATATCATATTAGCCACATAATTGCAATGAAAAAAGACATAAAACAGAAGTTGCTTAAACAAGCATAAAGTTTTTTTTTTTTTCTTTCTCACAGAGCAGCTCAGAGTTGGTTTACCATCTTTAATATATGCCTCCCATCTCTGGGTCCAATTTAGCTACACAAATTTTCACCATCTACCAGACACCATCAACTGGGAAAAGGATCTAGAGAGTTCACACACATGGACTTTCTAGGTGTGACCTGAAAATTGTAGACATCATTCCACTCATATTCCACTGTCAAGAATTGATTCTGTGGGCATGCCAAAGTGCAAGCAAAACTGGGAAATGGATGTTTTCAATGGGTAACCTGGTAATCAGCTAAAACTAGGAAGTTGCATTATTAAACAAAAAGAACATATTTTTTTTTTTTTTTGTAGATATCCAGCCATCCTTACTACCAGAATACCAGGTCCCACATGTCCAATATTTGCATATAAAGCACTTGAGGATCTTGTTAAAATGCAGATTGTGATTTTAGTAGGTCTGGGATAGTGCCTGAGGTTATGCTTCTAACAAGCTCCCAAGTGGTGTCAATGTTCCCAGGGCCAAACCTTGGCTTTTAAGATTCTAGCCTATCCCTTACCTAGAGGAACGGTGATTGATTGAGCCAGATCTGGAATGAGCCAGTGTTCAGGTTACGTAATACTTTCACTTTTTGGTTTGTCCTATGTGTATGTGTGTGGGGTGGTAATAGAAATCACAAATAATACATTGTCTTTGTGCATAAAATTAGAAATAAGTGGACTCCATACAATAAAAATTTGGAACATGTATTCTCATTGTTAAAGTAGTGTATTTAATTTATCACTGAGATAGTTAATCCTAACTAATCTTATCTAATAAACTGAGAAATGGGATAAAATTGTGGAGAGGAAGTGTGTGAGTGAATGCATGCTCAAAAAGGTGAGAAGAAAAATTTAAATTTGCATATTAATTGAGAAAATATAGCATGTTTCAAAGAGCAAAAGAGAAACTGTTAAGAATTGCATTTCTACTCAATAACCGTATATTAGATTTTATATACTACTCTTCTCTGTGTAGCTGAAACTCTTATTTTTGCACTCAGCATATACTGTACATCGATAGTAGGAAAAAGCAGACATTTTTGCCTCTGTTTTACACATATATATTCTACATTCAGTATGTAAAAACTGGGGTGGATAAAAACATACATTACAAGCAAGTCACCAGATATCCATCCTCAATGTAGGGGGCAATTATTAGATAATGAATATGGCTTGAGTACTGTGAAAACTCCCTCAAGATTCCTAGCACAAGCTGAGTCTGCTCAGTGGCTCAAGCCTGTAATCCTAGCACTCTGGGAGGCTGAGGAAGGAGGATCGCTTGAGCTCAGGAGTTTGAGGTTGCCGTGAGCTATGATTGCGCCACAGCACTCTACATAGGGTGATAGAGTGACAGTATATCTCAAAAAAAAAAAAAAAAAGATTCCTAGCACATGAGTACAACCTTTTCAGCTCACCTGCATAATTAGGCCAAAGAAAAAATACATTATTCATCCACATTGAGTGTTCTAGCAAGATTTCTAGCAATAAGTTAATCAAAGAGGTTTTTATAGTTTATTTTCTGAGGGACATATGGACTTTGAAAGGAGGCCTGTGTATCACCTTAGTGCCTAACCTTAGGGTCAATGGGGCTGGGCTCATTACGTATTCAGCACATGTGAGGTTAGGAGAAAAAAAGGAAAATGAAACTTCCTGAAGGTTGCTGAAAAATCTATTGACTCATTTTAGATAATTTCATTGCATACCTGAAGCAAAATACTGGCACTCTGAGATACACATTGAATTATGGTATATCTCTTCCCTCTGAGAATTTATAAACTTGAGGGGAAAATGAGACATTGATGCATGAAAATTGTCATAGAATAAAAAAAAATACATTTGATTAGATTCTAGAGTACAGTTAAAACCATGCATGCGTGGTCTTCACAAAATGATCAATAATAGTAGCATTAATTAGAAAGGAGTTCATCGAATGATACACTAAGAAGGCATTCAGAGGTCTAGATTTCTAGCACTTCATTTATCTAGTCTCATCTGCGTAAGTCCACCACAGTTTTGCCAAAATCCTACATGAAAACACACAAGAGTGGCAAACATATCACCTCCTAAACTAGACCATCTCAGCAGCTCTGAGATTAAACATTATAATAAAAAAGCTTAGATTTAAGTTCTGTATAAGAATTCAGTAAACAAAGATTTTTTCCAGGTACAGGGGACCAAGGAAATGATGTAGAAAAGCATGAGAATATATCAAAGTAGATAATTTGATAATGGATTCCAAGAGTGAGAAAAAGCATGAGATTAACTTATATATATCATTTCTTGTAAGCTAAAAAATTAAGCTGAATCTTTTTTTTTTCTTTTTCATTTTTTTTACTTTTGAGACAAGATCTCACCTGTTGCTTGGGTTAGAGTGCAGTGATATGACCATAGCTCACTGTAATCTCAAACTCCTGGGCTCCTTCCTCCTTCCTCAGCCTCCCAAGTGGTTGGGACTACAGGTGGGTGCCACCACACCTAGCTGATTTTTTTTTTTTTGTAGCAGTGGTCTCTCGCTATGTTGCTCAGGCTGGTCTTGAACTCCTGGTCTCAAGCGATCTTCTCTCCTCAACCTCCTAATATGCTAGGATTATGGGCATGAGCCACCGCACCCAGCCTAGGCTGAATCTGACAGTAAAAGAATACTCACTGAGGGCCATGTAGATGACATAGGAGAGATGACATGCTTTAAAAATGCCCATCTGCCAGTGGTATTTCAGGTAGATTGGGAAGAGGACAGACTGAAGACCAGCGAAATGATGAATAGTCCAAGGCTTGAACGAAGGGCTTGAACACTAAGCCTCAGGAAAAAATTGTGTCAGATGCTGTCAATATCTTCCCCACATCCCTTGTATGTATCCTTTTTCCACGCACCAGAGGCTTCTGGTGCGTGGAAAATCTGCAATATCTGCAATATCTGCAATATCTTCTGCCAATATCTGCAACTCCTGGCCCAGAATCTTTTCCCAGAAGGCCACCCTGCTGGATATATCTCTGCTGGAAAATCGACACTCTTCCGCATCAGTCTTAAACTAATGATGGTAAGCAGTATGTGAGTACCCCAAGTCCACTGACCATCCACCAGAATGTTTCTGATGCATTCTTTACATTGCTTCCCAGTCTTCCTTATGGGATTGTTCAGTCCTCAAATGTGGTGTAATAGCATGTTATCGACTGTCTACTCTTTCCAGTACCACTTTCCAATTTTCCTGTTAGTGCTGCCCAAGCCTACTGGTAAACTATCATTTGAATATTCAAATTAGAGTTTGCTTCTGAGGGAACCCAAATTAAACCATTAACTTTCTTCAAAATGGATAAAAACACCTTTGATGAACATTTGCATGCAGGAGACAATTATAGCAGTTCAAAAGGTTTTGAAGAATACAAGGTCAAGGCCATCGATCCATTGATTCATACAGTAGTTATTGAGAGCCTACTGTATGCTAAGCACCACATTAGAGGCTGAAAATAAAATGGTGAGCAAAATCAAACATCCACCATCATAAAGCTGATATTCTACTGAGGGGTTTATGTAATAAGACAAACAAATGTAAACATTGCAACAGAGACACCTGCTGCAGATGACCATGAGAATTGTGTAACACAGGAAATTGACTCACATTACTTTGGGTAAGAATTTGATAAAGAAATCACAGTTATCCTGAGATCCCAAGGAAGAATAGACATTGTGTTAGGCACAAACAACAAGCATGTGCAAAAGTTTATACTAAAAAGAAACATGGCATTAAAGAGGTAGAAGGAACACATGTATGAGCCAAAGGAGAGTAGTGTGCTTGGTCAGGACAGAAATGCAGAGTGTTACATGACATCTTAAGGGGTAGATTTGTAGCAGAGACAATTAGCTATTCACTAAAAACTGTGTTCCACCATTTATAGTGGAAAACTGTCCTTGGGAAGTGAATGACATTTGAATGAACATATCTCCCCAGATATAAGTTCAGACAGATACGGCCATCAGGTTTATTCTGTCCAAATGAATGCATTAAGATTGATGTTCACATCTGGGATAACTTATTACAAAATTAGCGTGATTTCTTCACTCTCTTCTTTGCCCTTTCATCAGAATGCAGAGAACTCTGAAACACTAAGAGATGGAACCTGGTTTATTTTATCATAATTAGGCTAACTCTCATATGCCAGCAATACCTGTTTTGCACAGTTGCATGAATTGAAAGAGAAACCTTTATCATATTAAGCTGATAAAAGTTGGAATTCACTTGTTATAGCAGCTACTGTTCCCTAACTAATACAATATCTATACCAAAAGAAATTAATGGACAACAAGTGGTTAAGTAAGAGAAATTCATAGACATTGAGTGTTTTTAAGCAGTGGAGTAAATCTCATTATAATTGATTTTAGAAAAACATTCTTCTGGCTACAGATTGAAGATGGAATTTGAGACTAGGCAGAGTGGGTGCAGGTATTCCAACTAGGAGGCTTTTGCAGTAGTTGTGGTAAGAATTGAGGATAACTCACAACTTGAACAAGACCAGATCTTGATTAGTGATACCTGTGCTTAAGCTTTTCTTAACAACAGGATATAAATATTTCATGACTTACCACTTGTTCTTTCTTGATGTAAACACTCTCATTATTTCTTATTGCCATGACATGTGTCCAATATAACTAATAGGAATACCATTAACTAATGAAAGTTGTAGGCAAAAAATACCCATAAACTTCTATTCCACAATTTGTAAAACATAAAACATACATTCACTGACTTATCCCATTTCTTCATGGTATTGCAAACTGTCAACTAAATCAATGTTTCTGGAAACTATTAATTTAATGAAATAGCATATGTGCTAGAAGTGATAAAATATGTTTATTAAGATAATTAAGCATAGCAGCATATTTTTAAACCTAAAATATACTTCAATTAGCCACTCACGTAGCAGTTCATAAAAATGACATTGATGTGATACAGAATTCATGTTGATGATATTCAATCGGGGAAGTGAATGCATATGGAATATTTCAAATTTGCACTAATTGATTAAAGTATTTCAAGAACGTTTTTCTCTTCTCCTTGTATTTTTCTGTATTGGAAGCTTCACAGTGATAAGAATGAGAATGTTGTTTCATATCATTTGGTAAAATCACTATACACAGTGATAGTGTAGACCTGACAGCACAGGATTCCTACTGCTGCTTTATTATACTGCCAGATGCTACTGCTTTTTATCAACTGGAGACTAACAGGAGAGTGTTTTAAGCTGGGCAAATTACTACAATCTATTTTCTGTCTAAACTGATATGTCCAATTATTCATTGGCAAAAGGTAAAATAATTTTATTGGGGCTTGTCTGCAATAGTGCATGCCTTATGAATTAGTAGGTGCAATGCTGTACTACTTATAAGAAATGGCTATTTTGCCATCCATTCATTCATTTATGCATGCATTCATTCCATCAATAGGCAGAACTGTTATCTCAACTACTATCTTTTACCAATGGTGTGATCCTGATTGAGTTCTTTAACCTTTCTGGGGTTAGTAACTGATGTGCCTACTGACAAGGCTTTTGCTAGGATCACTAAAGCTATATATATATATATATATATATATATATATATATATATATATGTGTGTGTGTGTGTGTGTGTGTGTGTGTGTGTTTTGCTAAAACTGTACTAACACATTTGTATCTTAAATCATTATTGGAAGCACCAAGACTTCCTTGAATGTTCTCTGTTCTATAATATAATCATGCAAGCGAGATCTCAGAATTATTTTGCAAACCGTAGTATACTAACCAACAATAGAGAAGAATAAGCTGAAAATAAACTTACGGTAAAGCTATGAATGTAAGCTTCATGTTTAAGAATGGTTTCTTAGTCACGCGCACCATATGAGTCCCCAATCTTAGAGAATTATCATATCTTGTGTTAATAATTACAAAGCAACTCTTCCCCATCTTACAGTGAAGAAATTCCTGGGACTTATAATGAATACTGGACTACTGCTGGATCGTATTATGTTGTAATACATTAACATGTCAATGCATTCATTGTGATCCTGCATCTTTTGTTGCAGATTTCTACTTCATCTACGTTATTCAGAAAGAACAAATGAATTTGCAGGTGAGATCACAATGATTTGACAATGTAAATTAGCTGCCAGGTCCACCTTGCACATGGGAGGTAGGTGCAGAGCAGTATTTCAACATTTGATAAACGGACTCTCTCCTTCTCTAATTTCGCCAACACTTAGAAAAAGATATCATCATTCCTCCGGTTAAACATAAATTGGTTATTTGGCTTAGAAGGGGGGTCTCCTAGTAAAAGCTGTGCATTCAAGGGTATAATGCGATTGATTCCATGCTCTGTGAATAAAAACACATGACATTTAAATTTGGCTACTTCAAGGATGAGTGGATGATTAAGATGAGCACATATGTTGAAGAAGCAAGTTAGATAAGAGACTGTTAAAGAGAAATGCCATGACATGTTGAACAATGGAAACATCATGTAAAGGACTGTGATTTAACTTGTAGATTTTTATCTGCTGCCCAATCTATACACTTAGCCCGGCAAGGCCAAGTTCAATATCTGCAGGAGGACTCCAGCGTTTGCTTTGAACACAATAATCCTCGCCATGTGCAATCATACACAACATGAGGATATATGTACTTATTTATTTAAAATAAAATTAATGATAAGGTAACCGGATTGTATTTCTCACATACTTTGGTAATTGGGTTACCATGAGCTAATCTGAGTGCTGTTTTTCCCATGATAGCAGTTTTGAGACCTGGAACAGTCAAAATTTGAAAAAAGAACAAAATCATTCATAGAATCAATTAAATAACATAATAACATAAAGAATTTCCTTAGTATCTTGTCCTTCATATCTACTGTGCTTTGCATAGTCTGTTCATTTATTATTTATCAACCCCTTCATCTGCACTAGGCACTAAGACCTAGAGATTCAAGAATGAATAAAAGGTGTGCCTTAAATACCAAAGTAATTAATACATAGTGCACAGATCACACTTTATGACCAAATATGCACTCTGCTTTATTCAGTCCTATACCAAACATTATTCTTTATGAGCATATACTCTTCTTAAAGAAAATGTTTAAATTATAAAATTTACACATGGATATAACAGAAATCTCACTGAGAAACTTTGAATATAAAGTAAACTGCCTATTTCTTTACAGTACCCCAGATTGTAATCTCCAGAGATAATCAATGATAATTTGGAGAATTTCCATGTCACTGTACACTCACAGAAGCAGACCAGATCTGTACAGCTTGTTTTTGTTTTATATAAATTATATCTGACTATGCATGTCTTTTTGAGACGTGGCATTTATCAATTAGCTTACTTTGAATTTCTTAAAAATGTCTACTCATACAGAGCTATATCAGCATTTTGTATGTTTGTATGTGATAAGACTTTCTTATAACTAAGCAATCTAAAGTCATTTTTTAAAATAAATTTTCCAAAATAGAAATTCAAGTTATGTTTATTATAAAAAATATTGAGTTATATTGCCAAATTAATCGTTTAATATTTTATTTTTTAATTGACAAAAATGTATTATTCAGAGTATACATCATGTTTGGCTATATGTATACATTGTGGAATGGCTAAATCAAGCTAATTAACATATACATTACCTCACAACCTCACATAAATTTTTTATTTTAAAATATTAAGGGGATACAAAGGTTCTTATTACATGGATAGCTTTTAAAATGCTTAAGTCAGGGCTATTAGTGTGCCCATCACCCGAATACTGTTCACTGTACCTGTTAGGCAGGTTTTTACCCTTCCCATCCTCCTCTCTCCTCCTTTCTTGATTTCCAATGACCTTTATATCTCTCTGTGCCCATGTGTGCTCATCGATTAGTTCCTAATTATTAGAGACTACTTTTGGTGTTTGTTTTTCTATTCCTAAGATACTTCACCTAGGATAATGGTCTCCAATTCCATCCAAGTTGCTGCAAAAGACATTATTTCATTCCTTTTTATAGCTGAAAAATACTCCATGTTACATATATGACATAGGTCATATATAAGACGTACATGTCATATATGACACATTTCCTTAATCTACTCATGAATTGATGGGCACTTAGGTTGATCCCACATCTTCACAATTGTGAACTGTACTGCAATAAACCTTCAAGTACAGGTATCTTTTAGATAAAATGACTTCTCTTTCTCTGAGTAGATACACAGTGGTGGGATTACTGGGTCAAATGGTAAGTCTATATGTATTCCTTTGAGGAATCTCCATGCTTTTTTCCATAAAGGTTGTACTAATTTGCAGTCCCACCAACAGTGTATAAGTGTTACTTTCTCTCTGCATGCATGTCAGTATCTATTGTTTTTTTTACTTTCTAATAGTGGTCATTCTGACAGAGGCAAAGTGATATCTCATCGTTGTTTTAATTTGCATTTCCCTGATGATTAGTGATGTGGAACATTTTTTTCATATGTTTATTGGCCATTTATCTATCTTCATTTGAAAAACTTCTGTTCATGTCTTTTTCTCACTTGTTTCTTTCTTGCTGAATCATTTGAGTTCTTTTTAGATTCTCACATACTTCTTTTTATGCTGTGAGAACACTTAAAGTCTACTCTCCTAGCAATTTCCAAGTATATAATATATAGTTGTTGACTATAGTCACCATATACTACAATAGATCTCATAAACCTATTCCTCCTGTCTAACCAAAATTTTGTGTCCTTTTCACCAACGTCTCCCAATTCCCAGTGTCCCCAAGCTCCTGGTAACCACTATTCTACCCTCCGATTTTGAGTTTGGCAGTTGTAGATTCCACAAAGAAGTGAGATCTTGCAGTATTTGTCTTCCTGTGTCTGGCTTATTTCACCTACCATGATGTCTTTGTGCTTTGTCCATGTTATCACAAATGACTGGATATTCTTATTTTTTTTAAGACCAAATAGTATTCCACCAAATTTTCATTATTCATTTAATCATTGATGAAAACTTATGTTGAATCCATATCTTGGCTTTTGTGAATAATACTGCAATGACAATTGTGGTGCCAATATCTCTTGGACATTCTAATTTATTTCCTTTGGATATAGTCCCAGAAGTGAAATTGCTAGATCATATGGTACTTCTATTTTAAATTTTTTGAAGAACCTCTATACTGTTTTCTGTAGTGGGTGTGCTAATTTACATTCCCAGCGATATTGTGCAAAGCTTCCCTTTTCTCCAGATCCTCAAGAACACTGATCTCTTTTCAGTTTGATAACAGCCATCCCAAGAGGTATGAGGTGAAATCTCACTGTGGTTTAAATTTGCATTTCTCCTATGATTAGTTATGTTGAGCATTGTTTCATATACTTTTTGGGCAATTGCATGTCGTCTTTGAAGAAATATATTTTTAGGTCCTTTGCCCAGCTTTTAATCATGGCATGTTCTTGTTTTTGAGTTGTTTATGCTCCTCATGTATTTTGCATATTTTGGATATTAAATCCTTATCTGATGTATGGTTCAAAAATATTTTTTCACATTTGACAGGTTGTCCCTTCACTCTGTTGATTATTTCCTTATCTGAGCATAAGCTTTTTAGTTTGATTCAATCTCATTGGTCTATTTTTGCATGCAGAAGAATAAAATTGGACCCTTATCTCACCTCACAAAAATCAACTCAAAATGGGTAAAGAATTAAATGTAAGAACCGAAAATATAAAACCGCTAGAAGAAAACATAGAGAAAAATGTTCTTGACATTGGTGACATGGTTTGCATATGGTTTGTTTGTTCCCACTAAAACTCCTGTAGAAATTTGATCCTCAATGCAGCAGTGTTGGGAGGTGGGGCCTAGTGGGAAGTGTCTAGTTCATGAAGGGGAATCCCTCATGAATGGCTTGGTGCAATTAATTATACATTGCTCCAAATATTTGGGAATATTCTCATTTACTGTACCCTTTTCTGCACTGATTTCTTATTTTTATGCTGCAATTGTAGCTAAACATATGAGATAAATAAGACATTAATCAATGCTGTGAATGGAGTGACTTGTGCGGTATATCTTTTTTAGACTAGGTAGTGCTATTGTTATTTGTGGTGGTAGAGGTGTGTGTGTGTCTGTGTGTGTTTATGCAGGTAGGAAAAGTGTACTTTGTTAATCAGAAGGCAGATTTTGGAAATCAGTAAGGATAATCACAAATATTCCAGTTTATTCTGTTTGTTTTTCAAAAATGTAATATATTGTGTTAGACCAGCCTTTTATTCAGATTAGTTTTTTTTTAATTTTAATTTAATTTAATTTAATTTCAGCTTATTATGGGGGTACAAATTTTAAGGTTATGTATAATGCCCTTGTCTCCCCTCCCTCTCAAGTCAGAGCTTAAAGCATGATCATCCCCCAGACAGTGTACATCTCACTCATTATGTATGTATATACCCATCCCCTCCTCCCACCTCCCACCTGCCCGACACCCGATAAATGTTATTCCTATATGTCCACTTAGGTGTTGATAAGTTAATACCAATTTGATGATGAGTACATATGTGCTTGTTTTTCCATTCTTGAGATACTTCACTTAGTAGAATGGGTTCCGGCTTTATCCAGGAAAATACAGGAGGTGCTGTATCACCATTGTTTCTTATAGCTGAATAGTACTGGAAATTTAGTATGGCTTTGGCTACTGTAATGGGAACACAAGTTACATGTGTCACTTTTGAGGTGGAAGTATCAAAGTAAATATTGATTAACCATGAATCCTTTTTTCTGTTGTAGCAATTGTGGAAGAGAAAGAGTTTTCAGCACTTGAGTACTTGTGTAACTACAATAAGAATAGACTACTTTGTCAACCCTTATTGGACATGGAGTTTGAGAAACAAACAAACAAAAAAAAATTAGAGTTTCAATCCACTGAGATACTGGAAATTATTTATTTCTGCAGCATAAACCAGCCTATCCCAACCGATGTTCCATATTTTAGTCAAGTTTCTTCTTTATTCTTAAATGATACAGAAAAGAGTCAAGCACTGAGTTAAGTTCTGTATACATAGTAGAAATTTAATAAATACCAACTGAAAATTTTTACCCAGGACAGGTGTACTTTGAAATGACTTATTAAAGCTAAGAACGATCTACCAAGCCTAAATGATAAAGCCAGGTTTTCACTGAAAATGGACAAGACAGCATTTCATTGCACTGAACTATCTAGCTAATGAGGTGTGGTAAAAGTTGCATGTAAACCGAGAAAATGCAGACAACTAATCTCATTCTGATCTCACTAATTTGCACTCATTGCAGAGAGGTCAGCGTGAATTAGTTAAAAATCTTAATTACTGGCCGGGCTCGGTGGCTCACGCCTGTAATCCTAGCTCTCTGGGAGGCCGAGGCGGGCGGATTGCTCGAGGTCGGGAGTTCAAAACCAGCCTGAGCAAGAGCGAGACCCTGTCTCTATTATAAATAGAAAGAAATTGATTGGCCAACTAAGCTATATAGAAAAAAATTAGCCGGGCATGGTGGCGCATGCCTGTAGTCCCAGCTACTTGGGAGGCTGAGGCAGAAGGATTGCTTGAGCCCAGGAGTTTGAGGTTGCTGTGAGCTAGGCTGATGCCATGGCACTCACTCTAGCCTAGGCAACAAAGTGAGACTCTGTCTCAAAAAAAAAAAAAAAAAAAAAAAAAAAAATCTTAATTACTGAACTCAAGAATCAAAGGTGTTTTGTTTTTTTTTTGTTTGTTTGTTTTTTTATCACATTTAAGAACACATAGCAATTGGAAGTAGAAAAAAAGTAAGCATGGTCCAATTGAAACTTTGTTTTGGTGAACCTATTAAAATGCTAGATAGACATAGAAAATATCAAACTAAGTTTAGTTATTAACTTCATTGATGATAAAATATGCTGTGCTATTCCACACAAACTGCTTTTTATTTTAAGAGAATCAAACTTGTATTCTAATCTTGGTGCTAATTTTATTATCAAGCCATGTTTTGCTGCTAAAAATCACCTTCCATCCAGTTTCTGATCAAATGAGAACATATTTAAAAATAGTGTGACACTTTAAGTCAATGAGGCAGAAATTAAGCTGTGTACTAAAGTATAATAAAAGTTAAAAAGTAATAAGAAACAGGAATATGTAATAACTTCAGAATTTTTAAGGTTTTGAATGATCTCACTGTTCATCTAACTGGAGATAATTTGGAAATTAGTTAACGAATTTTAATATTTCTGGCAACAATAAAATTTCAATTAAATTCATAATGGTATGTTTATGCTTTTAGATTTACTATACATTTTACCTGATCACCACTATTTATATGAACTTCCACTAATTAAGTGGTTTGATCATTTTGCACATTTGATACACTTTCATTAGGTACCTTTTGCGGTTAAGCCTAAACTGAGATGTTCTGGAAATATTAGGAGAATTAGAATGATGTATAATTCTTTCTTATTGTTTGTGATTTAATTTTTGATTATGTCATTATTAATTTCCCAAATTATTAAGTCATACCAGAATCTTCCCCAAAGATACGACTTTACTTGACTATTGTTGAGTCGTACAACATCTTCAGTTTTTGTTGATGAGCCCTAGGGACAAATTGGCACATTAATAGAAAACAAAGAGTGCTTGTCCAGCTACTCTACAGCAAGCATATTAGATGGGCTGTTCCAAGACCCTCTGACCTTCTGCCAAGTGAAGAATATAACTCCTTGAATTATTTGGAATCCATAATCTACTGCTAAATAACCATCCTTAAATGGAATTTGGTAACTGGCATGTTACCTTTTCTGAGGGAGAAGTCAATTTTAGGCATCAGCCCAATGTTTTATATTAAAACTGAAAGTATATCATGAAATTTGGAAGATTTCCATAAATTTCTGTGGGTATCCTTCAATAAATTTCTGAGAATTCCCAATATTGGAGCCATCAGTGACATAGTTTCCTAAGCATATAATAAGACAAAAGTGATGCAGATAAAATGCAGACAGAGGTCAGAAAGTTGTTCTCAATTTTTCAATGAGACTAAGACTTTGGTTCCAATTCTAAGTATTTTGACAGCAGGCATGTGCCAGTATCTACTTAAAGTATTAAATTTATTTTCATAGTTTGAATCTGTAGGAATGAAAATAATATATAAATGCTGCTTAATGAATGATAGGTATCTAAGTGTTCTTTATATCTTAAAATAAGGCAGGAGGTGAAGCACACTTGATCACCATGATTATAGAGTGAGTACTAATTTCATTCTTCTCCTCTAACATAGTAGCTGACATTAAATAATTATTAGCTATAGAAAAGACATTGTAATTATTAATATATTTAAAGCATGTAGAAAAATACTGCTGGTATCTCCTTTATATACTTCAAAAAAATGAGGCACAAAGAGGTTAACTAACTTAGCCCAAATCACACAGCTAGTAAATGGTAGTTTAGGGGTTTAGACCCAGGCATTAGGGCACTACCTCTGATTCATTGACCAGTACATTTTACTGGAATTAAGGAATGAGGAAAGATTATCAGGAGTATGCAGGCCACCATTCCTACCCTCCAAAAACATATCAAGACACATAAAATGAGAGGAAGTCAGACATTAAAAAAAAAAATAAGGGAATTTCAGATGCACTTGAAAAGGTGGAGTTAATTGTAAAAGATGGTGATGAATAGAGTTTGCAGGGGAAAAGAAACAAAGAAAAAGAGAAGAGAACAGGTGGGAGGGGGAGGGGGGCGGGTATATACATACATAATGAGTGAGATGTGCACCATCTGGGGGATGGTCATGATGGAGACTCAGACTTTTGGGGGGAGGGGGGGAAATGGGCATTTATTGAAACCTTAAAATCTGTACCCCCATAATATGCCAAAATAAAAAAAAAATTTAAAAAAAAAAAAAAAAGAGAAGAGAACAATGTCTGGGGTATGGGGTGTAAGATGTGTCTGGAGAAACAGAGAAGGAATTAGCTGCAAAGATAGTTTGATGCCCTCCTAACGAGGGCTTTAAATGTGAAAGTGAGCTGTGCTACTTACACTCCATTCAGCAGAACATTGAAAATAAAATGTTTAGAGCTAATGGATATTTTACTAGAAATATGTTAGGGAGATTAGTCTGGCTGTTTCGGTCAGAATTAGCAGAAGGTGGTCAGATTGTTTAACCATACTGAGCTTTGGTTTCAAAAACAGAGATAAAAACCCTTTGCATCTTATGCAGTTAAGAATTAAGATTAAATGTGATTAAAACACTATATTTTTTTTCTATTTTTGTGAAATGCTCTTGGAAACAACTTTAAAGTTAATCACTCATAACAGCTAACTTTTTGGCATGAGTTATAAAAGTAAAACACTCTAAAATATTGTAATATTTTTTTCTGGTTGATAGGGATTGTGTGTACAGTATTCAAAAAATGTCAGTCTAATTAGCTATAGAAGCATACGAAACCAATTTAATTACAAATATACATTTTTGTCATCCATATCTAAACAATTATGCATTCCATCAAACAAAATAAGCCCAGCTGCAAAAGTCAGCATATAAGTGTGTAAATAATAAAATGGTATAGAAATAATTCTTCAATACTGAGTATCACAGTGGATGACTGCATTCATTATTCATCTCATAGAACAATACTTAACACGTATCAATACAATTCTCCTTTAATAGTGAATCCCCCAAGCAAAGTAACCATTCCATTTTGCGTAGAGAAGAAATTCCATTTTACAAAGTTGGCTACAGAGCCTCATACATATTTTATAGCTAGTAATAGGTATTTTCCCAATATAAATTTCATGTTCCAGTGTAAGAAGCAGTTTTCAGCAGCTGTTGCATAATTTTTAAATTACAAAGACCTTAATCTTCATGATGTGTAAAAAAGTAAGTGATAAAACATAATGAAAATAAAAACAGTTTGGAAATAGCCATGTCTTCAAAAATTAACAATATGAATGTTTTACTATTTTGGCAATTGTACTAGAAAGCCTATATTTCATAAAAATTTCAAATTATGTCAGCACACAATTCTTGTAGAGTAATGAAGAAGAGAGAAATGTTATCTTGACCTTCTAAATTATCACTATTGCAAATGCCCAGTTGAGAATAGAATTTATTTATACTAGTTTATGATTTTATCATTTTTAGATCATTTTATTGGGTAAATATAAAGTACATTGAATTTAAGCTTTGTGTCCTTCACACTGAACCAAGTGTTTAGTGTAAGTTACTATATACCTTTTGGGATCTCCGTTTTCTCATTTGGAAACTAGAAGATTAAATTAGTAATTAAATAGCCCATTGCAGCTCTAAATTTCTCTAATGTTATAGATAAGGCCTTATGTATTTTATATGTAAAATAGTTCTGCTTTCTTCTATCATGCTTTGTTTTATCCTATTAGTACAGGCCTGGGCCACAGAGTTAATGAGGTTAAAACTATGGTTTCAATTTTGTGAACAGAGACAGTAGCAGTCATTGGGAAAATTCAGGCTTCTACTTACTTGGAATCTGGAAAAGACATAATTACTAATCAGAAAACTCAAGCACACATTGTACTAATGTTTAGTGAGCACTATATTTTTACACGTAGAATGTCTCCTAGATTTTAGAACATACTATTTTCTAGGTATTTTTCTACTCAATATCATAAAAGTCTACAATTCTTTGGTACCATCTTCTACCAAATGTCCAATTCACAATAATTTTCATTAAAATGAATGGATGCCTGACATTCTATTTAATTTAAACCTGAAGGAAAAGAAGGAAGAAGGGAAAGACACTCCAAAGGAAGCTATATGTGCCATATTTCTGAATATCTTCTGTTATATATGTTCACAGTTTTCTGTAAGTTCATAGGGTTGATTTTTATTGTGTAGTCAGAAGTCTAAGATTTTAAGTAGGATGCTAAGGTAAAAACAAAAATATGACACTTAAATTATTTTTTGCTTCACAAGGACATTCCTTTCTCCTTCAACGTTTACCTTCTTTATCAAATGTAATAACATGTCCAATTTCTACCCTGACTTGCTCTAGAAGTCAGAAGAACTCTTCCATTTTTATTTACCCTATAGCTCTGTGAAGAGTTTCAGACCCAAGTGTGTTGTATGACTGACTTTTTTGGTCCTGGTTCCAAGAGGACATTCTCAACAGCCCTAATGCGACAAGTGCATGGTAATGTTGTGTAATGGAATGTCATGTTTAAGATTTTAAATGGCAAAGAGGGCAATGCTAGCTGTTCGGGGAAAAATATTGAACAAAGTTTATTCTTAAAAAAGACCCGACATGCTAACACCTGGTTCTAATTGCAGCTGTATTCATAACTAGTGCTATAACTTTGAGCAAGTTATTTTACTTCTGTGAATCACAATGACCCATTTGCAAAATGCATAATTGAAGTAAATTAAAAATGGCAAGTGGGGAATCCACATGCTGCCAAATCTCCAATTCCTAAAAAAATGATATTTTGCTAGTTGATCATGCTACTCGTTCCCACTGAGATTTGTATTTCCCTCCACTTAGCACTCAGAAATCCAGTACAAGTTGATTGGAGTTGGCATAGAAGCTAAAATCCATCTAGTATTATTCTAAGTTTCCTACCACATTGGAACATTTTCTAACTCCATGGATATGGTTGACTGGCTTTGGATCATACAGTTGTAGTGTTTCATCTACTCTGTTACATCTTTTAACCATGTTGGTCCTTCTGTATTATCAATCTTTCCCTGGTATTAATCCCAAAACTGGCTCCATGGAGTAGCTACTCACTGGTCTTTATTTTATGTTTTCATTGCCTCTTCAGAGGAACTCCAGCAATGATTTGGCAAAAGCAGTTGGAAAAGCAGTTGGAGGTTCGCTCAGGCAGTCCTAGCTGATCTTGCTAATAGCTTTTCTTTTAAAATACTCAATGCTATCAATTTCTCCATTGGTGACAGACACAGTAAATTTGAAAGCTGTTATTTCATTTCCCAGGGGAGGGATGAGCTAAATGGTACATTTGTTTCTTAGCATTGTTCACAACTGCCTTGAAGAAATCTTAACAGATAAAATAATTCAAGTGATAGTCAACAAATTTTTATTTTAATCTCAGTTTTCATAAATAAAAACAAATACATCAAGCAGTCATTCCTAAACTTTGTACCAGAGAATACTAACTCTGAAAAATAATCTAAGTATTTTTTTAAGTGGTAAGAACATTAAGATGCTGCTTACTGCTTCTTTCCCTTGAAGACTGAACTATTATGCCAATGTATCCAATGTGGGAAACACAGACTGCTGTACAAATTTATGTGTAACTTAGTATGTAAATAGAACAGTAGTGAAATGGGACAGTTGAACTTCTGCAAAGAGAGCTGCTCAGTGAAATCTATTTGTATTATATTCATTAATTGAATGAGGTTGGAGGATAATAGGAACTAATGAGACACTCTGAGATCTATGAGAAGAGATAGCCAGTAGACTCACCTATTAAATACTGAATTGTCTTGAATTGTTATTATATTCTAACAATGCACACAACTCTTAAGAGACTCTTAGTCATGCTTGATATATGATAATTAAAAGGGCAAAGGCTGATGAAATTATGTTTGTCTGAAACCAATTCTATTTGTAAAAGAAAGCAAGTCTTGGGTTACCTAGGTAATGTAGAAAACTATTTCAATTCCCCAATTCAAATGGACAGAGAAACAGAATGTACTAATTTGTTTATGTGGATCCCTGTCGAGTTTGAGATACCTATAGAAGTTCACTGTGAATTCCTTTCATGCCTCAGAGCCAAAACAATGCTCCTTGTTAATCCATGTAGAATGAGATTTGCAAGTAAAGGTGGTGAGTTTGGAATGGATCAGTAGTCACTATGCTGACCAATTACCGGCTTCACGTTAGGACTTTGCAAACATTTTTATTCTCAGGGCCTTCCTCAGAAACTCCTCAATATGAATATCTGAGTGAGAAGGTTTGATAGGAATGACTGGCTTGATGAAAATTATTCAATCCTGTGTAGTAATAGCCACTGAATTTTACTTGTTCTCAACAAGAAATAGACTTTGACTTTTTTTGCAGCTAAGTTTTATGTTTCATTAAATTAACCAGGTATTTGAGCATTTTATATACATTTATGTACTGTAATAAAGTGTTTGAGAGAATAACAAAATATTTATTTATGGTAGGCAGGGGAAGAATACAGAGAAGACAACAGGTGGATATTCTATCACATATTTAACCTATAGAATGGAAGAAAATGTTTGCAAAGCAAACATCTGATAAAGGGTTAATATCCAAAAAATATAAGGAACTCAAACAACTCAATAGCAAGAAGCCAAGTAACTCAAAAAATATATATTTTCACTTATATGGCATTTAATATATAGTAGGTAGAATTCTAAGTGCTTATAAAAAATCAATTTTCCCTCAAAATGCCCCTATATGGTAGGTACTATCAATTAGCATACTTTAAAGATAAGGAACCTGAGTAACAGAGAGATTGAGTTACTTTCCTAAGGTTGCAAAACTAATAAGTGGTTGAGGCAGGATTTGAACCCAGCAATTTGCTGCAGATTCTGTACTTTTAATCCCATGTTATGTTATTCAAGCCATTGGGTTTTTATGTTATACCATCCCTTTAACTAATTGTGTGTGTGTGTGTGTATGTGTGTGTGTTTATGTGTATCACAACTAGCAGTCAGGTCAACAGAATAAGTGCAAACTTCCCAGATCTAGACAAAGTAAGTAAGGGCGGCAGGTACATGAAGTGGAAGGCTTACTCTGGTTTCCTGGTTATAAACCAATGGCTGAGAGAAACTATTTCCTTGATACTTTGAAGTATTGCTGTTTGGGACAGCTTGTTCTAGAACATATAAACACATTTGCATGATATGTTTAAGGAAATTATTGCCAATGTAACTCAAAGTTATTACATGAGTTTTTGGAAAGACTGGCTGTTGTGTGACACACTTAGAATTTCGGAACGTGACTCAGTATTCAATAAAAACAAGATTTTATATACTTAATTTCTATTGAATAAAATGCAAAGTGATCATTATTCTTGAAACCATTTTTTAATGTACAAATTATAAGATGCATAAAATAGGGATAAAAATTCAGGTTTAAAATGCTAGTAATGAAACAAGTACTATGTTAGATGAAAAACCAAACATACCATTTTGTTACCTTTATTTACCCAATCGATCTGTTGAAATGAGCCTGGCAGATGTTTCCTTTATAATTTGCATTTAATGAGTCAGAAATCAACAAATAACACAGCAGAACTTCATGAAATAATATAGTTTTAAATTATCTTTTATGAAGAAAAATTTTCCTTCAATGATATAGTTTGTAATTTACTATCTTGACTGTTTTTTTTTTATTGCTAATATATGCTAAAGATTTAGGAATGAATTCCAGGCTATATAGAAAATTCACCCTAGTTAGTGTATTTTATTATTACATATGAAGCTAAATAATTAGAAAATTGTAGAAATAAGAGTAAAATATTTTAGCTCTTCTTTTTGTCAACAAATATTTTCTGAGTTCTTTTTATATGAAAAACAATGTAATGAGTGTTAAGAGGGATAGTAGGGTCAATAATAGTGAAGTGTTCTCTTTTTGTTGTCTACAATCTGGAAATGTCATAGAAAACATATATATATATATATATATATATATATATATATACCCATAATTCACATTTGTAAATACATAAGTGTGCACATTTGTATATTTTTCAGCATCAAAACTTGAGTAAAATGTATCATCGACTTCTAAGAAAACTTCTCTGAGATAGCAATAAAACATTAATTTAAGAAATGGTTTATTACCAACAGTTTTGAAGCACTAGAAGATGCTAGTGTGTGGAAAAACACATACAACTATGAGTCTAGAGGTTATTGAGAAAAATTTAACTCTGATTGGGAAAAAAAATTAAGAATACCTTAACCAAATTTATTTTTCTTATTTTTTTGATAATAAAAAGTAGTATACAATAAAAATATTTATGTTTCAATAGGTCTGAAAATTTTTCCCTGTAAGTATTAAATAAATACTAAGTGACAATGAGTCATTATGTTAAATATTAAGTTATAACTTTTGAGTCTCTCTGAATGGTACAGAAAATAATTGTCATCTTCCAAATAATAGCATCTCAAATTTGTTTACATTATACACCTCCATAAATTTTCTTGAATAAGAGATTGTTGAACTGCGAAGCTAATACTATGGGCCATAGTTATAAATCGATTCATCTGATCAGATAATCTCATTTTATAGATTTGGAAACTGAGGCCTAAACAGGAAAAAGTAACATTGCCAAGGTCACATGTTGTTTTCAGGGCAATATGGTACCAGATATAATTGTTCTATATTCCTTACTTTCATTTCTTCCCTTAAACCATGTGCTACCCCAGAAAGGTCATGGTTTCAATTTATGACTTGTGAATTCAGCCAGAATCCTGGATAACCAACAGAAATGTCAATCTTATTTTTTATAGGCAATATCCCTTAACAGAAAATACAAACACAAGCATGGGAGCTAAAAATAAATTTGAATCTTGGCTCTTCATGAGCTGCTGCATGACCCTAGGAAAGAAAATTACCCTCTCTGAGATTTATCTGTATGTGATCATGATAATATGTATCTTCAGATGATGAAGATTAAGTCATTTAGTTTTTTAAAGGACTCCTAGAGCTGAACATACAACGCTCAGGAAATGGTGATATCATCCTTCTTATTTCCCAGTCATTTTTGACCAAGTTTTACCACTGCTGCAAACACACACACACACACACACACACACACACACACACTCACACACACACCTTCCATCAGGCAAATGTTGGACCCTTTTCAAAAATGTTACATTGATCCTACATTAGTTTTGCTATGGGATTTAGTTATGATTGTTTTTAATTGATGTTTCAATAATGTGGTGAAAACTAAAATCTGATCTTGCTTTGTGAAGTTACCTAAAGTTCTTATCAAATTCCTATAATTTACAGTGGGTTTTCAGATGCTTTCACATTTAATGTTCTTATGCTGCTATGTCTAGATTTACTTTCACCTAAAGAATGGGGTGAAGTAGTGTTTACTTGAAGATATTTAACCCAACTCTCATTTACCAGATCTTCAGTGAAAAGCTGTCTTACACTTTCAGGAATACTTGAGTCTCTAATCAATATTTGCTGAGTGAATAGGCTTTCTAGAACTATATATATATATATATATATATATATATATATATATATATATGTCTAAGAAATTATTTTCTTCAATCTTAAGGGACAAGAGGAAAACTCATTCTTTTCTCTCAGCACTCTGAAGTCCTTTTATATTTTCCATTTAATGTTATCATCCTAGATTCTACATGTAGATATGTTCATAAATAGTCATTCAGCTAATGCAAAATAATCAGTATTCTCAAATAATCTGGTCTGTGCATGTGACATATTAGAGTATAATTATCAAAAAGTTAAAGCTATGATTTTCATACAAATATTGCAAAAGTGGTTTTCCTCCTCAACAACGTATTAATAATTAGCAGGAAGGCAAAGGTCATTCAAAGAAGAATTATTAGAATAAGATTATATAGACAATGAATAAAATGATGTGGGCATGAGATGGGTAGATTAGATTTGAAACTGGTTAATTTTCTACAGGGCAACGAAAGCAGAACCTTTGGATTATTTTTTCTACTAGCAAAGAATGATTTGCATTTCTGCTAGACAAAAACCCACAATTTAACAGGTAACTTCACACACCTAGGCATTTAACTTACAATAAATATGAAATCAAACAATGGCATATTCCTCAAGAGTAGGTAATGAAGCAATACTTGGATGGGCCTATTAAAAATGTTGCGATCTTTTTATTTCCATCTTGATTTCTTCATTTATGAAGTAATCATTTAGTAGGAGGTTGTTTAATTTCCACGTTTTTGTGTAGAAATGTGTATTTCTGTTAAGGTTGATTTCTACTTTTATTCCACTGTGATCTAAGAAGATACATGGTATGATTTCTATTTTTTTAAATTTCTTGAGGTTTACTTTGTGTCCTAGGATACAGTCAATCTTAGAGAATGTCCCGTGAGCTGATGAGAAGAACATATATTCAGTGGATTTGGGATAAAAAAAACTCTATGAACAAAATGACAATGGAGAGACAAGTTATCAAATTCTCTGGAACACAGCTAAAGTAGTTCTGAGAGGAAATTTTATCTTCATAAATGCCTGTAACCAAAAGTCAAAAAGATCACAAATAGACAATCTAATGAAATGACTCAAAGAGCTGGAAAAAGAAGAACAGACCAACCCCAAACCCAGCAGAAGAAGTGAAATCAACAAGATCAAATCAGAACTAAATGAAATTGAAAACAGGGTAGCTATTCAGGAGATTAATAAAACAAAAAGTTGGTTCTTTGAAAAAATAAACAAAATTGACACACCATTGGCTAGGCTAACGAAAAGCAGAAAAGAGAAATCTCTAATAAGCTCCATCAAGGAACAAAAAAGGAGATATCACAACTGATCCCAAAGAGATACAAGATAAAATTTGTGAATACTACAAAAATCTTTATGCATACAAACTGGAAAATGTGGAGGAAATGGACAAATTTCTAGAAACACATAGCCTCCCTAGGCTCAAATAAGAAGAAATAGATTTCCTGAACAGACCAATCTCAAGAGCTGAAATAGAAACAGGAATTAAAAATCTCCCTAAAAAGAAAAGTCCTGGTCCAGATGGTTTCACACCCGAATTTTACCACACTTACAAAGAAGAACTAGTACCTATCTTGCAGAAACTATTCTACAACATTGAATAGAACGGAAACTTCCCCGACATCTTTTATGAAGTGACTATTACTCTGATACCAAAAACAGGAAAGGATGCAACAAAAAAAGAAAACTACAGACCAATATCCCTAATGAATATAGATGCAAAAATTTTCAACAAAATCTTAGCTAACTGAATCCAGACGCTTATCAAAAAAATAATCCATCATGACCAAGTGGGCTTCATCCAGGGATGCAGGGATGGTTCAACATACGTAAATCTATAAATGCAATTCACCACATAAACAGAAGCAAAAACAAAGACCACATGATTCTTTCAATAGATGCAGAAAAAGCTTTTGACAAAATTCAACACCCTTTCATGATACCAGCATTTAATAAAACAGGCAAAAAAGAACATACCTAAAAATCATACAAGCCATATATGACAGACCCGTAGCCAACATCATACTGAATGGGAAAAAACTGAAAGCATTCCCACTTAGAACTGGAACCAGACAAGGCTGCCCACTATCTCCACTTCTGTTCAACATAGTGCTGGAGGTCCTGGCTACAGCAATCAGACAGGAAAGTGGAATTAAAGGTATCCAAATAGGGGCAGAAGAGATCAAACTTTCACTGTTTGCTGATGATATGATATTATATTTAGAAAACCCCAAAGATTCAACCAAGAAACTCCTGGAACTGATCAATGAATTTAGTAAAGTCTCAGGATACAAAATCAATACACAGAAATCAGAGGCATTCATGTACGCCAACAACAATCTAATTGAGAACCAAATCAAAGACTCAATTCCCTTCACAATAGCAACAAAGAAATTAAAGTACCTAGGGATATACTTAACCAAGGAGGTAAAAGACCTCTACAGAGAGAACTATGAAACACTGAGGAAGGAAATATCAGAGGATGTAAACAGATGGAAATCCATACCATGCTCGTGGATCGGCAGACTCAACATCATTAAAATGTCTATACTACCCAAACTGATCTACTAATTCAATGCAATTCTAGGCAACAAATACAAAATGGGAGGCATTAATATGCCAGATATCAAACTATACTACAAAGCTGTAGTGATTAAATCAATATGGTATTGGCACAAAAATAGGAATATTGACCAGTGGAACAGATCTGAGAATCCTGATATAAAACCATCCTCATATAGCCATCTAATCTTTGACAAAGCAGACAAAAACATACGCTGGGGAAAAGAATCCCTATTCAATAAATGGTGCCGGGAAAACTGGATAGCCACTTGTAGAAGGGTAACGCAGGACCCACATCTTTCACCTCTCACAAAAATCAACTCACGCTGGATAACAGACTTAAACTTAAGGTATGAAACTATTAGAATTCTAGATGAAAATGTTGGAAACACTCTCCTAGACATCGGCCTGGGCAAAGAGTTTATGAAGAAGTTCCCAAAGGCAATCACAGCAGCAACAAAAATAAATAAATGGGACATGATCAAACTACAAAGCTTCTGCACAGCCAAAGAAATAGTCATGAAAGTAAACAGACAACCTACAGAATGGGAGAAAATTTTTGCATCCTATGCATCCGATAAGGGACTGATAACTAGAATATACTTAGAACTCACGAAAATCAGGAAGAAAAAATCAAATAACCCCATTAAAAAGTGGGCAAAGGACTTGAACAGAAACTTTTCTAAAGAAGACAGAAGAATGGCCAACAAACATATGAAAAAATGCTCAACATCTCTAATCATCAGGGAAATGCAAATCAAAACCACAATGAGATATCACTTAACTCCAGTGAGAATGGCCTTTATCAAAAAGTCTTCAAACAATAGATGCTGGTGTGGATGCATAGAGGGGGGAACACTCCTACACTGCTGGTGGGACTGCAAACTAGTTCAACCTCTGTGGAAAGCAATATGGAGATACCTTAAAGCGATACAAGTGAATCTACCATTTGATCCAGCAATCCCATTGCTGGGCATCTACCAAAAGATCCAATGATACTCTACAAAAAAGACACCTTCACTCGAATGTTTATAGCAGCACAATTCATAATTGCAAGGCTGTGGAAACAGCCCAAGTGCCCATCAATCCAAGAATGGATTAATAAAATGTGGTATGTGTATACCATGGAGTACTATTCAGCTCTAAGAAACAATGGTGATATAGCACATCTTATATTTTCCTGGTTAGAGCTGGAACCCATTCTACTAAGTGAAGTATCCCAAGAATGGAAAAACAAGCACCACATATACCTACCAGCAAACTGGTATTAACTGAGCAGCACCTAAGTGGACACATAGGTACTACAGTAACAGGATATTGGGCAAGTGGGAGAGGGGAGAGGGGCGAGTATATACATACACAATGAGTGAGATGTGCACCATCTGGGGGATGGTCATGCTTGAGACTCAAATTTGTTGGGGGTGGGGGGAAAGGGCATTTATTGAAACCTTAAAATCTGTACCCCCATAATACATCGAAATAAATAAATAAATAAATTTATTAATTAATTTAAAAAATGTTGTGATCTAATATGGCTCTTAGAGCACATGTGGCCCTCCCTTTGCCTGACTTACATCGGGTCATTTTTCTTAACAAACTGTGTCCGACCTTCTCGACATACAAAATGACATCAACGATGATAGCAAGAAATATCTATTTATCAGCTAGGACAATATGGCACAAGCGACAGCAATCTCTTTGGGCTAACAAGTATAAAATGGATTTGTTGGAAAGATTGTGAGGTAACTCATTTATAAATTATCATTTATAAAGGAGAAACAAAACTGAGTGGCTTAAAATGACAGAAATGTCTTTTCTCACAGTTCTGGAATCCAAAGTCAAGGCGTTGGCAGGGCCATATTCCCTCCAACACCTCTGGGAGAAGATCATTTCTTACCTGTTCTACATTCTGGTAACCCCAGGCATTCCTTGGTTTGCGGTAGCACAAACACAATCTCTGCCTCTGTCCTCCCAGGACTAACTTCCCATTGTGTCTGTGTCTGTCTCTCTTCTCTTCATATTAGAGGACACCGGTCATCTTGGAGTTGGACCCATCCCAATTTAATATGTCCTCATCTTAACTTGATTGCATTTGCAATGACCCTATTTCCAAATCAGGTCATATTCACAAATACAGGTTAGGATCTTAGCAGATTTTTGAGTGGAGACACAATTCAATCCACATACGAAAGTCTCTTCATTGCAGCAGTCAATCGGCTCCAACCATTTTTCTATCCCGCATGAATGCCTGCATTGAAGGCTAAAAATCCTGGGAGAAAAATTCAGATCACCGGGTTTGGATCACAGAGCTGTACATGTTTCACAAAATTCCATGCCATTAGGTTGTGGGTGTTTTCCAAAGTAAAATTCTCTCACCAGAATGATTCTGTAACTACAAAAACAGCAAATGTCCTCATGTATTGAAATAAATCCATAGTTACCTCCAATACCCTGATCTACTTATTATAGAAGTAATTATAGAAAATACCTCAACTTTGCAACCCTGACCTTGTACATGCCTAAAAATTTTATTAAATAAAAAATTTTTTCTCCAGATTTTTCCATTATTTTAAGAAAAAAAAATATTTTGTCCTATAATTGCCCTACTAGCTCCAAATTTCCCTACTGGAGATGGAGAAGGAAAGCGAGCAGGTAAATGGAACCTGTTGTCTGAGTTCCTTTCTTTTTTGCCATTATAGGTTGACAAAAGAATTTGAAAGTAAAAGTTAAAAGCAGCTTCGATTTGTGTGCAACTTGGAGATATACAGCTGAACTCTACCATGCTGAGCACCTTTAATTTTATTTATTTAAAAAAGAAACAAAAGACTCACTGTGGTGGAAGTAATGCCACCAGAAAAAAATGAGTGTCATTCCACCGATATGTGATAAAGAGATTGGTAATCTGAGAAATGCAGATGTTGTGCTTCTTATCTCTGCCTTTGGAACTAGATCATAATAATAATATGAGGCAGAAGAAGAAAGGAGAAAATAATTCCCATCCACATTTATTCTGGCTGGATTTAGGCCTTCATGAAGATACCTGGCTAGCATTTTGTTTGGAGTGGGTTCAGGTTATTGAATTGTTTTATTTGCAACTCCTAATAAAGAGTAGAACTAATTCCCTGAATAGAAAGTGCTCTCCACTGCAGTACATTAAGTGCTTTCTTAATTAGTTACTTACAGTGTAATCGTCAAAGTGCTTGACTGAAGACAGGGTTAAGGTGTGAGATGGTAACATTCTTAAAAGAGAGGCACACTTAGAATGGGTTAAAAAACCTGACACTCTTCATCTTTTCTAAGATGCAATTTAAACAGAAGAAATGTAGTATCCACAAAGGGGAATTATGCATTCACAATTTTTCAAGATATAAACATCAAAATAAATGCAACATACCTGACTGCAGTTGTCACTGCTACGTCGTATTCAAGGAGAGGAGACACATTCATAAGAAAGTGGATCCTAAGATTATCATTCAGAATTGACACTTCAAGGAAAGACTAGAGATTATCTGTATGATGGTTCTAATATCTGAAATTAGCTGACATAAACTGGAAACCCTAGATTAATGCCTCGGAAACAGATTTCAGGTAAGAGGAATTCTTTTTCATAGTCAGTCTTAGGAGAACTTGGTGTTTGGGGAAAAAATAGCCTAGTATCATACAGAAAATATGTTATGAAAGGTAAATGGCTTCTCAAACTAGCTCACCGAGTCTATTTTACATCTATACTGTAGCTGAAGGATTAAACTAATAAAAACCTCATTTCTGAGAATAATATTTCTCACTAAAAAGAGTGAAAAGGACAGAAAGAAGGATGTTTTCCCCTAACATGCCCTTGTCCTAAGCCAAAGGGGAAAACCAATATGAACAAATTTATATCAACAAGAAAATATAAATGAGCTGTTACCATATTTTAAAGACATTTTTTGGCCGGGCGTGGTGGCTCACGGCTGTAATCCTAGCACTCTGGGAGGCCAAGGTGGGTGGATTGCTCGAGGTCAGGAGTTGGAAACCAGCCTGAGCAAGAGTGAGACCCCATCTCTACTATAAATAGAAAGAAATTAATTGGCCAACTAATATATATATATATAGAAAAAATTAGCCGGGCATGGTGGCACATGCCTGTAGTCCCAGCTACTTGGGAGGTTGAGGCAGTAGGATTGCCTGAGTCCAGGAGATTGAGGTTGCTGTGAGCTAGGCTGATGCCATGGCACTCACTCTAGCCTGGGCAACAAAGTGAGACTCTGTCTCAAAAAAAAAAAAAAAAAAAAAAAAAAAAAAAAGACATTTTTTAATTTCAGGGAGTGGGATGATGGGGATATTTTAAAGAAGAAGTTTACCCCAATAACAGAGTAACTTTGGTTAAATTTGCCATGTTAAAAATAAGCTTTAGCTGCTCTCTCTTCTTTTTATTGCTTCATTCATCATTTCATGAGAATTAGAAACAAAGGGATCTACATACTGTATTATCCTGGATGGAGCTAGAGCCCATTCTTCAAAGCGAAGTGTCAGAAGAATGGAAAAACAAACACCATATGTACTCACCATCCAATTGGTACTAATCGATCAACACTTATGTGCACATTTGGGAAGAATCATTCATAGGGGTCTGGCAGGTGGGTGTGGGGATGGGTAATTTCACACCTAATGGGTGAGGTGTGCACTCTCTGGGGGACAGGATTGTAGCTCTGACTTGGGTGGTGCAAAGGCGATTTATGTAACCAAAGCATTTGTAGCCCCGCAATACTCTGAAATAATAATAATAATAATAAAAAGCAACAAAGGGAATTCAGAGAGAATGGAAGGAAATGCCTGGGGAGAAATAAGACAACTACCTCAACACGACCAGCACTTATATTTCAGAAATATGATGGAGATAAACTTAGGAAACCAGATGAAAAGAATGTGATGTAATTTGTTGTGCAAAGTTCATAGGCGACATTGGGGAGAGAATTTCTCCAAATTCTGTCAATACTGTGAACGGTCTATGATACTGAATGAAAATGCTAGTAAAGTCAGTTTCTTATTTTTCTAAATAATTTTAAATTGCATACTGAAAGTCTAGTTTCCAAGATTGGCAATAATTTAATGCTCATCATTTTCCATGGTTTCCCCTGTTGATTGAGTAAATATGCAGATCCTGGGCTTTATGCCTTTCAGGAAAATCAGGACAACAACATGTGACCATCAATACACACTTGTCACTGCTAAAGATACTCCCTGCACAGGACCACAAAGATCAGTAGACAGGGGTGACTCTTCTGGTTGGGACCCTCCCCACATATCCTAAAGCAGGAGGTTTTGGTGTCCTACCTCCTGGAACACCTGGGCAACCACCCCTATTAAAGGTCTTGCCACCTTTCGGTCATTGAGTACTTCCATCGGGAGATCCTTCCATTGTGAACTCGGAGCCTAGATTATGTCAAAGTTAATTTCTTATTAAGATATTTTACACCTTATTTTTCGATAAGTTTCTTTGCTATAGGTTTTAGTCAATGCCATCCCAATGCTTTTTCCATGGGAAGTACACAAATTGGTCCAGCCTTTATTGGCTAGATCTGCAAGGAATATCTTGCATATATTCATTCATTCATTCATTCATTCAACAGCCTTTATTGGTTATCCTTATATGTCTGTGTCTAGGCCTCTAGAGGTGAAAGATCTTGCAGAACATGGAGTAGAGAAGAAGAGCAGAGTAACAAGAGATAACACAGTGTTGCGATAAATAAATGCCATGATGAGGCTATGCACAGGGTTTTTTGAGGGCTTGGAAGACCTATGTCAAGTAAGGCCCGAATGACTGGCAGAAATGAGCTAGGTCCCAAGGGCGGAAGGACAGTGCAGAAATAAAGGTGTAGGAGATAGAGCCACGTGCCTATAGCAGATGGCGTGCATGTGGCTGCTACGGGAACGGCGATGGATGAAGCCGACAAAAGAGGTGAGGTCAAACTCAGGAACGTGATGCTGGTCTTTTGTGAACGGGAAGCCACTGAGGGAATTTGAGGAAGAGAGTGAAATGGAAAAGAGTTGCCTTTGAAAAGAAGCCCTCCAGATACCAGATACGATGCCAGGAGAGAGAGAAGAGAGATGTTGGGGGATAGGGGACAGAGGTGGCAGCTAGGCAGCTGCTGTGGTCATCTCTGGAGATGGGGAAGACATGAAGGGGTTTGACAGCAGGGATGAACAGTGGGCATTGTTAATAGATAGCAACTGCTAAGCATTTTATGTATGTTCTTTCATTTAATCCTTGCAACTTGTTAGTTGCAATTGAGGAAGCTAAAGCTTAAGAAGTTAAACAATTTGCATTTAGCTTTTGAGTTTCAAAGCTAGGATTTGAATTCTTAAATCTCCTTTTCCCCAAAGCCCAGACTTTTAACTATAAGAAGTATTAAGGAGTATGGTGTGGAGGAGGGGAAGAAAAGAAGGCAAATGAAAAGAAAGAGTTTTGCTTCATTCCAAAAAAAAAAAAAAAATGTTCAAAATGAGTCAAGCCATAGGTCTGAACTCTTTTGTTTTATATTTAAAAGACACGAACTTTAATCTAAGCACCCTTCTCTTTATTCTCATATTAATTTGTGTAGTCAGCTGACTTTCAGTTACTAGTAGTTCAGTGGCTGTGTTCAAATCATAGTGGCTTTAAAATAAAATATTTCCAGTTGAATACAATTTGGTTCTTCCTTCCCCAATTCAGGCTGTATTCTTGAAGGAATTTTAAATTATTTTGCTTGGTGAGTTCTTTGTAAGTTAGGATGCATCTCCTCCAGATAAACTGAAATAAGCAATCACCATTTATAGAGCGCCTGACTCAAGCCAGGCAGTGCACAGACCTGTGGAGTTCATTTATGTATTAGCTCATGTATTCATCACAATGGATCTGTAAGTCAGTGAGTGTTTATTGAACGCAGTATAGGTGCTACTCCAGATTTGGTCAGTCCACCTGCCCCTAAACCCTAGATGCTTCCCAGTACAAATCTCAGGACAAAGCTTCATATGCCCCATCTCCTAAAACAGTCTCCTCATTCAACAAGGGCTGGGTTTGGGACACAGTTTCTATTTCATCTACCATTCTCCATCCAAACCCTACTCACCAAAGGCTTCATCTCCTCTCCTCAGTTCTAAATTCGGATGAATCACGTCCCTGCTTAGCATGAGGTATGGCACCCCCATGCTACCTAGGGAAGCTGGGTAACAAAGCCAAGAATAGAGTGTGAGGGAAGCTGGAGATTAAGGCATCATGCATAGGGGTTTGGGGTTGAATAGGACCAAAGTAAAGAGGAGATGGGGAGAAGCTGGGGATAAATGCTTCTCTTTATCTCACAGAAGGGCCATGCAGAGCCATGGTGATTCCACCCACCTGTCCAGAAGGTGACCTACCATACTGAGCAACATACTGCCTTATGATGAAGCTGCAACCAACTTGGTAATAATGCACCCCATGTATCTGTTTCTCACTTTTCTCTGCCTCTTTGCCATTTTCTCCCTCACTCTTGATGTCAGAAGATTATATATCCCAATAAATATTTAGCACGCAAACTCCACCTTATAGAGAGATTGCTTTATTTTAGAGAATCGAAACTAAAGCAAACAATGATGATGATGATGATGATGATGATGAGCCAAGTATGATTAAAAGAATTAAGCCAGAGATCATACAACCAATAAAGGGCTTCTTTGAGATTGAACTCCTGGTCAGCTTCCTGGGTGATATTTGCCTGGTACATCACAGCTGTGTCCACATGCATGGGTGGATTTAGTGATTGTTATGGGTTAAATTGTGCTCCTCTCAAAATATATGTTGAAGTCCTAAACCCCAGTGCCTCAGGAAGTGACCTTATTTGGAAACGGGGTCTTAGTTAAGATGGCTGTCATACTGGAGTACCATAATTCAATATGGTACCACCATAATTCAATATGGTTGGTGTCCTTATAAGAGGAAAAGAGACACAAAAAGAAACACATGGAGAACACCATGTGATGACAAAGGCAGAAATTGGAGCAATGTAACTGTAAGCCTAAGAATGTCAGTGATTGACAGCAAGCCCCAGAATTTAGGAAGAGTCAAGAAAAGATTATTCCCTATAGCTTCCAAAGGGAAAGTGGCCCTATTGATACCTTGATTTTGGACTTAAAGACTCCAGAGCTGTGGGAGAATACATTTCTGTTGTTTTAAGCCACCCACTTTGTAGTACTTTGTTACAGTAGCAACAGCGAACTAATACAGTGATTCATAGCAAATGTCAGGGGATTTGATCTTGGAAATATCAGTTCAATTTGGTTGTGAGTTTCATTTAGAATTTATATGCATTTTCTTTATGATAATGAACATAATATATCCACATTAAAATAATTATACAGTAACATATAATGATACCAATAAAGAATTTATGATTCATATTACCCATAGCTAATTGTTGATAGGATCATTTAAAAATATTATTTTTAACATTTTATTAAGGAAATATTGACCCAGATCAGACAGTTAACAACAAAAGGACAATCTTGATTCATCTACACCATCATTCATTATTTTGTCACTCCCCTGAGATATTTTAAGTCAAATCCAACAGATCATGTGGCATATTTATAAACAATACAATTTGTATCTCAAAAAGATAATGACTCTATTTTATGATGTAAGTAAAATACCAAAATCACACTTAATGCATTTGAAAATATTTTATTTTTATTTATTTTCAATTACAACGGCACAAGCATTTTGGTTACACCTCAAATTGATTTTGTATCATTTGAGTCAAAGTTATAAGTGTGCCCAACCCCCGGATAATGTGCATTGTACCCATTAGGTGTGAATTTATCTATCCCCTCTTTCCTCCTCTCACCTGCTTGATTTTCAATGAATGTTATTTCCATTCCAATACGTGCACGTAAGTATTGATTGATTAGCTCCAATTTAATGACAAGTATATGTGGTGTTTGTTTTTGCCATTCTCATGATACTTCTCTTAGAAGAATGGTCTCCAGTTCCATCCAGATTAATACAAGAGATATTAGTTCATCATTTTTTTTTCAGGCTGAGTAGAACTCCATGGTATGCATATACCATATGTTATTAATCCACTCATGTATTGATGGGCACTTGGGTTGATTCCACATCTGTGCAATTGTCAATTGTGCTGCTGTAAACATTCGAGTGCAGTTTTTTAAAATAAAATGTCTTTTTTCCTTTGGGTAAATACGCAGTAGTGGGATTCCTGGTCAGTCTACTTTTAGTTCATTGAGGTATCTCCTTGCTATTTTCCATAAAGGTTGTACTAGTTTGCCATCCCACTAACAGTATATGGGTGTTCCTATCTCTCCATATCCACACCAGCATTTGTTGTTTTGGGAGTTTTGACAAAAGACCTTCTCACTGGAGTTAAGTGATATCTCATTGTGGTTTTCATTTGCATTTCCCTGAGGACTAAATATGTTGAGCATTTTTTTATATGCTTGTTGGCCATTAGTCTATTTTATTTGAAAAACTTTCTGTTCATATCTTTTGCCCACTTTTTAATGGTGTTATTTGTTTTTTCTTGCTGATTTGCTTGAGTTCTTTATAGATTCTCATTATCAGCCCTGTAATGGATGTATAACATGCAAATATTTTCTCCTCTTCTGTTGGCTGTCTTTTTACTCTGATGATTGTTTCCTTGGCTGTGCAGAATCTTTTTGATATAAGAGTCAGTGTTCAATGTTCCCCAATTGTTTTTAAATAGCATTTTTATTATTTTGTTTTATTCAAACTAGGATTAAAAATCCAATGTATATAATTTGATTAATACATCTCCTAAGTCTCTTCATGTCTTGGGCTCTCTCTTTTATTTGTTTTTATTACCATTAATTTGGTGAATAATCAGTCATTTCAGTCATTTGTCCTGAAGAATTTCTCACATTCTGAATTTTGCTGATTGCTGGAATGTGATATTTGTTTGTTTGCTTGTTCATTTGTTTTAATATGCTGTTCTATCCTCTGTGTGTGTTCTTCAAACTGCTAAGTAGATCTTAAAGTCTGCTATGATTCAAGTTTAGTACTGTGGCATGGATAATTTACAAGTGTAGGTGATGCTAAATTATTCCTATGGTAGCACCTCCGTAGGCGGGTCTCTTCTGATTTTGATGTGTGTGTGTATGTGTGTGTGTGTGTGTGTGTGTGAGTAAATGCACTTCTTAAGATTAAAAAGCATTGACAACCTGGTATTTCCATTTTAAAGCTTCCCATTCACTCTTCAAAACTTGGTTTTGATTTTGGTAGGAATTAATTATATATTTTTTATTAGTGAGTACAAAATGGTGACAATCTAATTTTATCAGTTTTGTCATCAATTATCTGAAGTACTTCTATATAAAGAAACCCTTTAGCTACATTGGGGTATGGTTCATATAGAAGAGATTTTAAAAGTGCTTGATTTTTCCACTTTATTTACCATTTTTGTATCATTATGCATTTACATATTTTACATTTTAATACTTTTGAATCCATTATCAGTATTACTATTTTTAATGTTGGCATTTTTCATTTTTCCTGGGATGGGATAGTGCTTTTAAAAATGATTATAATTTTCTCTCAACTAATCACAGCAATAGTGACTTTGCTGCTTTTGGTTTCAGGAAGATAGTCTAGGCTCATTTTATAGGTTATTTTTGTCCCAAATCTGGAGTCAACTGTCTCTCCAAGGTACCCTGATTCCATTTACTGGGGAAAGGCATTTAGAGACCACAATCTGTGTGCTGGGGCTGTTTACTAATACTGGGATGGATGGTCATTGTTTCTAGACGTTTTCAGTGAACAGATCTAGAAAATAGTGCACCATATTGGTAAACAGTAAAGTTTTTTTTCATTATTATGAAGAATGCTATGACAAACTATTATTTACATACCTTTTTGACTGTCTTCTCATTATTTATTTGAAATAGATTCTCAGAGGTATGATTTCTAATTGGAGCGTAAATATTTCAAGCTTGGTCCCATAAGTGCCAAGTTGCTCTGCCCAGATTTGGTATTCAAAAGCACACTCTACCATACCATTTGAAGTCTCAATTGTCTGCATTGACAATCTAGCATGGATGTGAAAGTCATTATGGTATAGCCCATTTCAGTAACATTTCTTTCTTCAGCGAATTTCATCAAGTTAACAGGTAATGAAACTTTGTATGAAATTTCAAATCATTCAAATCAATACTAAAATGCAGAACCTTTAAAATATAAACCCATAAAATTTCTGCATTATGCGTTGGCATTTCCGAAATGATGTGAAAGTTTTATTTCTGATTTCTTTGTTCTTTTCAGGCTCCAGGCACAGAGTATTTATGGGAGAGAGGTCATGGTGTTTGTAATAGCTTCCTTCCCATGTTAGAATCCCGCTGAGATATGACTTTTCCAATTCATGTCTTTTTGGGCTCCAGTCCCTTCCCAACAAAATTTATCCATATTATGTCAGTTTCCTCGAGACCTTCCTAAGTGAGAAGTAATTGATCTGATAAATTGATAAGAAACACAAAAATCAGTCACCTGTGTTATATGGCTACGAGCAAAGCTCACATGATGATGTTGTAGTTATAAAAGTAGGTATCCCTATTATGTGGATTTACACCAGTTTGGGAGTATGTACTAATGAAATAACTATTGAGTACTAAGTAGATATTAACTACTATGCTAGGTTTCTGAGATTACAATAGTAAATTATATAGGTTTATCTCCTACCCTGATTAAGTGTGCAGTCTTGAGGGTGATCCAGATAAACACCTGAGTGCAAAGTATATATGGCATTGTTTTGAGTCCCATGCATTAAGAGGAACATTAGCAAAGTGATATATATGCAAAGAAGTGACCAGGGTAGTGAGGGTAATTCAGTTGACTCTTATAAGAAAAAGTCAAAAGAAAAGGATAGTTAGCTCAGGAAGTATGGGTGAAAATAGGATAGTCCCTTTAAAGCTATACATTGTTGTAAGGTTCTTGAATTGGAAAGTCATGTGCCAAACTGGAACTTAATCAACGGTTGCCAATTATTTTTTCCTGGCATATGAGTATGCATACAAGGACATACAGGGAGTCCTCATGTTGCATGATACCATGCTAAGTGAAACTAGTGCATGTGAGAAACATGGGTGCTGTGCACAGCAAGGACCAGCCTTCCATACACACAGGTTTATGCTAACACGATGCTGTGCAAAGTGAAGACTATCCATACTCTGATTCAAGGGAGTGTGAGTGTTTCACAGCCTCAGGTCATGCTCTCCTCCTAAGAGAAGTTCCAGAATTTCCAATGGTACCTGAGAGCATCTGTGAGAATCTTATATGTCCTTAATGCACAATCAGGAAACTAAAAGGAGAACTTCGTGAAGGAAAAGACCTGTTTGCTTTTACTACTACTTATGCCTATACTTTAGCAATGAACCTAGAAAATAGTCATATTAGAGTTTCATACAGATTTGTGAAATGAATGAATACGTGCACCAAGCCCTCTTCTGGTTTGATGTCCATGTTTCAGCCCATTAATGCCTCCTATGCTAACTCCCTCATATACATACCATATTCGGCATTAAGCACTTCTGAAAGTTGTGATTTATTATTTGCCTTTGTCCTCAAGAGCTGTGTTTCCCAACCCCTAGGCTATGGACTGGTTCTGGTCCATGGCCTATTAGGAACCAGGCTACAGAGCAGGAGGTGAGCAGCTAGCAAGCAAGCAAAACTTCATCTGTATTTACAAGCTGCTCCCTATCATTCCCATCGCCGCCTGAGCCCTGCCTCCTGTCAGATCAGTGGCTGCATTAGTTGCAGGAAAACAAGCTCAGGGCTCCCACTGATTCTGCATTATGGTGAGTTGTATAATTATTTGATTATATATTACAATGTAATAATAATAGAAATAAAGTGCACAATACATGTAATGCACTTGAATCATCCTGAACCATCTCCCAAACCCCCGATCTGTGGAAAAATCATCTTCCATGAAATCAGTCCCTGGTGCTAAAAAGGTTGGGGACTGCAGCTCTAGTATATAAATTCCATGTGAGCAGTGATTGTGCTGAATTTGATCTTTATTTTACCCAAAGTCCCTATAAATAGGTGCTTACTAAATAATTGTTGGTTGGATGAGTTAAAGAACACTAGAAAGCAAGAAAAAAAGGAAGGAAGGAAGGAAGGAAGGAAGGAAGGAAGGAAGGAAGGAAGGAAGGAAGGAAGGAAGGAAGGAGGAAATAACTAGTGTACATGACTGGTGATTGTCTCTGACATTCAGATTTTATAAATTAAACTCTATATACTGGCAGCAGGTGCAAACTGGTTACTGGGTGCACCTGTTGATTTTACAACTACCACTACCGTTAATACCACCTGTTAACATTTACTGAGATTACTCTGCTCTATGCCCCATGTTAAGCTTTTTACAAGTTTCGTCTTATTTAATCTTCAAAATTCCTGAAGGAAGTAATAACGTTTTATGATCCCCATTTAACGGTTCAGAGAGCATCTAGGTAATGTGTTGCTAACACATTTGGTAACTGCTTCCATGTTTTGACAACTCCATAGAAGCTCATGATTCTCTAAAATTAAGACAGCATTTAGCTTTTTTGAATTCCAGTGTTCAGACACTGTTTGGGGCTGGAAAGGTCGATTCAGAAGAGACATCATCCTCATTTTCAAAATCACATCACAGATTCCATCCTCTCTGTGTATGAACAGACCACTCTTATTCCCCTAAAAGGGATGCCCAGGAATTCCGAGAAGAATCACACGGCCAGAAAGACATGCTATGACTCCCTTTCATCCCAGAGTGGCTTGAGAAAGCAAGCAGTGCAAGATACTTTCTTTTTTTCAACCTATCTTGCCCAAAGGGGTGAGTAAAAGTCAGTGAGATAGGACAGCACATTTTGAGAACTAAGAAGCAAATTGTACCAATTCAAAGTATTTTACGTAAGTTAAAGGTAGTTTCATGCCCTTCAAAAAAAGAGTATCAACATTCCCCTTTTATAGGTTTGTACTTTGAAACAGTAGAGAAATAACAATAAAAAAAAAACCTTATAATTTAATCTTTTCCACTTCAAGGGACACTTGCAAAGATTCGGGGAATAATAACATGATGCCTTCCACTCTGAACTCTTAAGTTATGTATCCTCTGTGGATTTCCTAAAATAAGAACAAGGATGCCGAGAAGAATATTGCTTTCTAAACGCAGCCAATACTGCTTGACAATTCTTCATTAACAAAATTCACAATTTAGGGGCACCTACCGAGCAGCGAGTGCAAAAATATATCGACAATTTGAGCAGTAACTGAAAATCTATACCCCTGGAGCAGCTATCCTTGCCAGGGTTAAGCGTATTTTTTAAAACATTTTTTTTTTTTTTTTGCTGATACTTCCCAAGAGGGAACGTAATAAATAGCCCCATCTTCCATGCTTCTACTTCTGGTGCATTAATCTTGGAGTTTAGTATTATTGTAATCACTCTTTTTTTATATAGGGTAAATCCAGTCCTGAAATCTTCGGGGACCCTTTTTGAAATGTTCTGTTAAAATGTGGGGGTACCCACTGTAGCATCTGCGTTCCAGCACAAAGTATGTTTTATGTAAGTGTAAAGTTCGTTTCATCTCCAAAGTGACTCGAGAGTCTATTAAATATAAGAGGCTTCGCCATCACAGCAATCACATTTAAGGAGATTAGAAGGAAACAAAAGACTTCCAACCACAAAGACTAACTGCTCAATGCTTGCTTTCCTCTTTCCTTTTAATCCCTTTGTGCTACATTATTGAGCAGGGCTCTTGGCTCCAGACTATTCATCCTAATCTCTGGCGCTCCCATCCCCTGCCACCTGCCTGCTTCTTGCAAACCACATCCCAAATGCACAAGCCTCCTAGACAGGCAATAGCCCAAAGAAGATGGCTCGGATTTAAATAAGCTTCCTGCCTTTTGGTGACCGCCTCCATGATTTGTAAATTTTACAGAAGCTCAAAATTCCTTAAAATAAAGGAAATTTTTTCACATAATTGTCTTTGACTTTCTATGGATCCTAGACCTTTTTGGAGGCTCCAGTGAAAGTCATCTACCCTATCTTCAGGGAAATGGAAAGCACACAGGAGTGGGAGTACTGCATACACTTGCCAGGATGTAGCATGGGATATTTCTTCAATTCCATTTCTGTTTCTCTTACCATGGGTTTGCAACAAAAAAAGGTGACATGGATTTTAGCTTTTCTATGGAATTTTTATTTAAAAAGACACTCTCTGACATTTGTCTGAGTAATGAATTCTAGTTTCTAAAAGAGATAGACCCTAGAATCTTAGAGAGGTAACACAGTAACCCCATATATTGGGTTGAGGGTGCTGTGCATGCTTCGTTTTTGTTTCTTTTCTTCCTCAGCAAGTCTGACGTGAGTCAAAAATCACTTTTCTAACCTATAATGGTGGCATATGTGGCCTCCAAAGCATAGGTAACAGGAGAGAGAGAGATGATGATAGCAGAACCATACAGAAAGTTATTCACCTTGGGCACTGAGTGTTAATGCCAGTTTCACTCAGAGTCCATGGGTCAGAAATAGTCAGATGTTCCAAACTTACCTATGAGAGAAACTAAACAATGACCAAAATGACTGAATATTTGGTGTTTATTACCTGTGAATTAGCTCTCTCTCTCTCTGCTCTACCTTTTCTTGGAGAAAAAGAGAGAGAAAAAGAGAGAGAAGAAGAGAGAGAGAGACGCCAAGGCCAGGTCAGGTCAGACTTCAGGTCAGGGGTTTGCTTTTCCTCAAAATAATAGAATCAAAATATCCATACTGTTTATGTGATACTTCAGGCCCCTACTTTAACCTCTGGCTTTCTCATAGAGGGCTAAGGGAGAGCCACCCTATTTGAGCCATGTCCCAAGAGTAGCCATGGAGACCCCATCACCTGTAAGACACATCTATGCTGGGAAGTCTGTCGGGTCTCTTGAGAGTCTTTGACCACTATGTATAGGAGGCAATAAAGGGAGGGATGGTTGAAGCTTCAATGATCCATTGTTGTTATTTCCATCTTATACTTTTTATTCTCATATCCAGTAAATGTGCTTCTTGCTTTTCACGAGTGACTGGTAGTAAATATAACTTAATTCAATTTTATTGTACAAAGATGCTTAAAGTAGTAAATGAAATAGGTCACCAATTAATATAAAGTTAATTCATAAGGCAACTGTGGAACTCCCTCAAGCCCACACATAGATGCTATATTAGAACCATTCACTTTCTAACTATCTCCTGATTTCGTAGTATTTTCCCCTTGCTTTAATCACATAAAAAAAAAAACTTGGATATCTTTTATTCATTTATTCACTCAACAAGTATATTTATAAGACCCCTATTATGTGCCTACGAATTATTCAAATGTGGAAAAGAGCTCTAAAGATATTTGTTCTCTATTTTCCCCAAAAGAATGAGAAAATGGGGGATGGAAAACAGGATTTAATCTTAGAATATCTGTGTACAGTGAGTTTCACTGGCAAAATAAATGGAAATCTACAAAGGTACAATTTATAAGTCTGTAACTCTGATGCTAGAATCTCGAGTATTGTATTTCACAGACTCCCATGTCTCTAGGGCTCTGGACTCAGTTTTCACCTGCCAATGAGATGCACTTGCACAAAAAATGGGATATGTGAGAAAGAGAAAGAGAAATAGAAAGAGAGGAGAAAAGTGAGAGAGAGAGAGAGAGAGAGAGAGAGAGAGAGAGAGAGAGAGAGAGAGAGAGAGAGAGAGAGAGATTTTCTTCTTATAAGGCCAGCAATCCTATTGGATTAGGGCTCTAACTTTATGGCCTCATTTAATCTTAATTAGTTCCTAAAGATCCTACTTCCAAATACAGACACGTGGGAAGTTACAGCTTTAACATATGAACTTTGGGGAGGATATAATTCAGTCCACAGCAAGTGAATACTCAGCAGATATTAGCAGTACAGTCATACCAATTGTTTATAGCCAGTAAGTGTTCTGACTCATCGGAGCCCATACAATTCCAGTGTTAAACATTTTACTATTATCATTGATTATAACTGGGAAATTGAAACTGTTGTGCCTCCTTCTTGTCTTGAAGTAAGAGTTGACAGCATTATAAGAATGTAGTTATTATTGGACATTTTCTACTGAATTAAACTTGTACAATTAAACTAGCATAGGGAAATTGGCTTTAAATTTTAGAGGACAAAAATCTCTTTGTTCCAGTCCCATATTCCTAAAGCTGGACTAAAGTGGACCTTTCATGTATTCATGTCATTAATAAATTGTATTGAACTTTTTCTGTGTGACAGCCACTAGTTGCTAGTGATACAATGGTAGGCAAAGCAGACACGGACCCTACTCTTACCAAGCTTACTGTCTAATGGAGGAGATAGAACTGACTAAATTGCCACACAAACATGCCCTTAAAGCTATAATAAATTTTCATATTATGAAAAAAAAAATAGTGGAACATTCTAAGCCTTTCAAGAAAATGTGATAGTAAAGGGAGATGAATATTGCAAACAGGCCAAGTAAAATGGATATAACTTTAAAGGAATCAATGAGACTTTAGGGAGGGTTCTTGCACCCATGGCATGGGTGTGGGAGCCAGGTTATGAAAAGATTATTAAGGGATTAAATGTGACAAAGTCAGGACAATAAGTTTATGTTTCCTTCCTTCCTTTCTTCCTTCCTTCCTTCCTTCCTTCCTTCCTTCCTTCCTTCCTTCCTTCCTTCCTTCCTTCCTTCTTTCTTTCTTTCTTTCTTTCTTTCTTTCTTTCTTTCTTTCTTTCTTTCTTTCTTTCTTTCTTTCTTTCTTTCTTTCTTTCTTTCTTTCTTTCTTGGACTTGGCCATTTCATTGGAAAAGCTAAAGTTAGAACCTTCCCCCTGTATCTCTCTGACTATGCTATCTTACCATGTTACCTCTTTGCCAAGCCAGCTCCCCTTCACCTGCTTCCAGGAATGGAAGCAACCTGAAGCCCTAACCAGGGCTTCTTGTACAGCCTTCAGAAACATGTGCCAAATAGACCTCTTTTCCTTATACATTACCCAGCCTCAGGTATTTCTTTTAGCAACACTAAAGGCATTAAGACAGTAAGTGAATACAATTATTAGAAAAGAGGGTTTTTTTTTTTTGCCTTCCAATAGTACTTCTGCATAGACCATCTTATCCAATATTGTACTAAAGACCAACAGAATCCATGTGTTCGAAATGTGTATTCAAATACATACCTCTGTTTATCTTCTATATCTAGATATTCAACCCCAAGGTGAGCGGGACAATGACTATTTAATTCCTTCTTTTACAGCACCTTAAATAAACAGTTGTATAATTACTTTGGATGACGATGATGGTGGTGGTAGTGGTGGCGATGATGAAGACAGTTCTATGCTAATGATCAAAGATTGAGTCCACTATTTTCAGAGGCCTGAATTGCGCTTCCTGTGCCTTATAACCCTGGGACAACTCAGAGGAGCTGGTCCAATCTGGGGCCAATTCCCATGCAGTCATGGACTTCATTATTTCATATACCTGTGCTCAGAAAGGCAAAGCAACCCTAATGTCACTTCAGCTCAAGTCTTTTTGTTTTCTCTTGAAATTTTTCCTATAGATAGTATACAAGGAATCCCTTCTCCAAGAACACAACCTAATTAGGATGTTTTCAAATTGTAGGAACAAACCACATTCTGCTTCCTAACACCTCCTGAACATTTTACAATTTACATTAATTAGAGAAACTGAGTGGTGTTCTAACAGGTACATTAATCTGACTCTTCCTTGGAGTGAATCGTGTAATTAAGATTAAGGCTATTGTCAGAATGGGGAAGTAAGTCTTCCCTATGCTGAATTACATCTCTGTTTGTGATTAACCTTCCTCCCAACAGGTTTTTACAAAACAAAGAAAATAGGCCTCTGAATACAAGTGTATTTTCCATCCTCTGCTGATTTGGAGCCTCTACTGGGACGAGTATTATACAGTGTTATCTGTTGTTCAGAGTTAGAAAAAAAAGCGACAATCCTATTAACAAGAAAGGGTAACTCAGAGCTTCTTCTATTGGGAAGTTCGTATTAAGCAATTCCAGGCATGCAATCATTTCTAAATTAATTCGCAAAGGCAGCCCAAGTGTATTATACTTATTATTATACTTTTTCTGTGTCTATTACTGAACATACTTGCCCACCACTTTTTTGCTTCTTTCTTTTACCAGGAAGGAAATTCAATGCAACTTGTAATGTCAACTGAAACTTTAAAATTTCTTCTAAATTGTAAACACCAGTTGTTGAAACGTGAAACAATCCTCTGGACTTTAGCCATTTCGGAGGCAGATGGACACATTGGTTAAGATTTGAGGGAGGCTTTGGAGGAAATGGTTGCATTACAATGCCAACTCTGCGATTAACCAATTGTGTGATGTGGATTAATCTCTCGGGGCTTTTATTTCCTCTTCTAGGAAAGGGAGGATGGCAGCACCCGCTTCCTAGGACGATGGAAAGGACTGAGATGATGAAAATGAGATGCTGTCATGAGTTTTGAGATAATAAAATGAGTTAATGAACTTAATATCTTACAGGAAGTCAGCCTTCCACAAAATGTCAATGTTATCATTATTATTTCATTGCTTTTGTCTCCCTTATGGTGTATGTACACAGGAGTCTGTTTCACTAAATATACCGAATCTTATCATTATGATAAGTATATTGTTTCTTAAATATTTAAAGAAATTTAGTGCCACCCTTCTGGAAATGAGTGTCTAGTCTAGTGGGATTCTTACCCACATCTATAAATCTTGAGTCAACTGAGTGACATGCGAAGAAAAGAAGTCCTTAGGCGCCACCTGGTGGCATATTATTGACTTTTGCTCTTGCTGTCTCTGCTAGAAACACTTTCACAAATCCCATAAGGATCATGCAAAATGAAGTCTTGGCCTATTAAGCTAATTAAGCACTATTCGGCACCATGATGTGTATGACCCAATCTAAGAATTTTCATGATCCAAAAATGAGACGAAATTTGGAGTAACGTCTCTCCTTTAACTGTGAATTGAGTCACGGCCAAACTCTTATTAGAATAATTTTAGATTATATGATTTCTGGGTTAGGTACTCCAAAATTAACTTACAAATTGAATGTTCACATAATCTAAAACACTTATCCACCGTTCATTAAAATTTAAATAAAATTTTTGCTTTAATGCCAACACTCTCTTTCCACCAAACTATGGATTTGACTTTCTCACTAGCATCTGTCTTAAACCAAAGCACAGCAGGGGGTCCGGCTGTTAATATTATTACTCTCCCACCCACACCCCCCTCACTTTTTCCCCTTAGCTTTCAAGATTTTGCATATGGAATATCTCTTTCCAAGTCCTGCAAGCCAGCTGTGACATAGTGACAAGATGCAGCCAAGTGGATCAATAATAATAACGACACAGCCACCACGTCCGCAGGAGCCATAAGTTTCGCTGACTTTAGTGGGCAATTTGTGCACTTCGGGCAACGTGGCCACATATGTTTGGGACTGGCAGGGAAAGATGGCAGTGCATCCATTACTGCAGGTGGTGGCAGCCAATTAGTGGGATTAGAATAACCTTGTTTGGAGATTAGTATTTCCAAACTCCCCGAATATTTTACAAGCATTGCCTTTGGACATGCTGTCCTTTAAATGGGAAGTGCTCACCATAAATAGATAGCTCTCCTGTGGCCCAATTCAGTCATCTCCTTAACCTTTACTTTTTTTTTTTTTTTTTTTTTTTTTTTGGTATAAGTGGCTTGATTTTAATTATAGTCTTTTGGCACCTCCGGAGAAACCTGGTTTGTCATTGTACTAAGAAGGTATGTGAGTCTTTAAGGATGTGGTTTCACTAAGGTAAGTCTGAGTTGGAAATTGTGCAAAGGAGCTGATTATATGAACTAGCATCATGGCTCAGAATCTTTCCACTTCATGTCGCCTCTCCAAGCCCAGAGCTACCATCTGGGTGTAGACTCCTATTATTTCTTGTTTGAACTAGCTCAAGTGTCCTCTAACTAGTCTCCCAGTCTCAAATCTTTATCCCCTAAATCTTTAACCCCTACACCTTTACCTGGTGTAGACAGAATAATCTTCTTGAAACAAACTTATTACATTGTCATCTTCCCACTCAGAAGTGCCATTGTCTAGAAACCAAGACCAGTGCATATGAATCTATATGCATGCTGCAATGTGTATGTGTATGTGTGTGTGTGTTTCTTTGAATTCATTTCAAATATTTTTATTAGAACAAGTTGACCTTTTCTCATCAATACTTTCTAATACTTACGGGGTAAAAATATGCATACATGTACATATATATATATATATAAGTGCACCATTAAAAAATGTAAATCCTTGCTCTAATAGTCAAGGTCTATCATTGCCTGGTTTTATTTATCTTTCCAACTTTGTTATCATCGCAACATTCCCTTTCATATCTTCAAATACTCAGCCAAATTCACTTAATCTTTGTTCCCAGACTGATGCATATTAATGGAAAATGTTTAGGCTTTGAATGACACAGACTTGGATTTACACAATTCACCGTCTATTGCATTGAACTCTTTTTAAGGGAACCATTCATCCACTGTCTCTGAACTTTTGTCTCCTCATTAGTAAATAAGAATAGCAATACATTTGTCATTGGTGGTTTTGAAGACTGAATGAAATAAAGTATTTAGAATGGGCTCATAGTACTCATGTTAGTCCTTTCTCTCCCCGCTTTATGTATAATGGAGAAATGTAGACACAAACTAGATATCACTAGTTGATATTGGACTCATGGCTGAACCAGGAGATACCCATCTTTGTAGTCAAAGACACCTCCCACTCTAACACTCTGCACTGATGCCTTGATGCACACATGTTCCTAGAATCCCCAAGCACTGTAAAAAGGAATTAAACAGCAGTGAAGTACATAAATCAGTAAAATTAAAATGCAAATGTGTATTGATAGACTAAAGAAATAAAAATCACCCCATGTGTGTGTATATTCACACAAAAAACATATATATGTCTGTATGTGCAATATGTAAGTACATATGCACATGTATGCATATAGAAACATACCTGTTATGATTTGAATGTGTTCCCCCAAAAAGCACGTCTTGGAAGATTCCTCCCAATGCAGCAACAGTGTTGAGAGGTTGGGCCTAATGGGGGAGGGGAGGTTAGGTTATGAGAGCTCCATCATCACGAATGGATTGATGCCAATTATAAAAGGGCTTGAGGCTATGAGTTTAATCTCTTGCTCTCTTGTATGTGTACTTTTTTTTTTTTTTTGCCCTTCCACCATGGAATGTAGCAAGAAGGCTCTGACCAGATGTGGGCCTTTCGACCTTGGACTTCACAGCCTCCAGAACTGTGAGAAATAAATGTCTGTCCTTTATAAATTACCTCTTCTCAGGTATTCTGCCATAGCAGCACAAAAAATAATAAGAGAAATAATTGGTACTGAGAGGTGGGGCTATTGCTATAACAAACGACTGAAGATTTGAAAGGGGTCTTGGAACTGGGTAGTGAGTAGAAACTGAACAAATACGGAGGAATCAGCTATAAAAAGCCTAGATTTCCATAAAGGTAACTTTCAGGGTCATTATGGTGAGGACTCAGAAGAAAACAAGAGCTGTAGGGAGAAGCTAAAGCTTCTTTAGAATTACTTAAGTGGCCACGACCAGAATGTTGGTAGAAATATGGATAGCAAAGGCCATACTGCTGAGGTCTTAGACAGAAATCAGGAACATGGTGTTGGAAACTGGAGTAAAGGTTATTCTTATTACATAGTTGCAAAGAACTTGGCAGAATTATGTCCCTGTCCTAGGATTTAGGATAGGTAGCAGAAGAAATATTTAAGTAGCCAAGTGTCCAAGGTTCTGCATGGCTTTTTTGGCCACTTTCAGTGCCTGAGGACCTCAGCACTCACTGCCCTGTGCTTCAGGACTCTATTCCCTGAATTCTGGTCCAGTGTCCTTCAGCCACCTCAGTCATGGCTCAAGAGGGCCCAGGTAAGGTTCCACCCACCATTTTGGTAGATACAAGCTGTAAACCTTGGCAGTGTCCACATGGTTTCAATTCTACAAATGTGTAGAATGCAAGAGCTATAGGGCCACAGTGGCCTCCATCTGGATTTCAAAGAATGTCACAAACAGCCTGGGGGCTCTGGCAGAGACTTGTCTGAGGGGCAGAGCCACCACAGAGAGCCCCCTTTAGGCAATGCTTTGTAGAGCTATGGGCGTCAAGCAGCCCCTAAGATCTCAGAACTGTAGAGCCACCACGGTGGTGCAACTCCAGCCTGGGAAAGCTGTGAGCACGAGACTCCAACCTGTGAGCACTGCTAGGGGGACTCAGCTCAGCAAGGCCATAGGAGTGGGGTTGCCTGATGCCTTGAACACCCAAGCCTTGTCCCAGCGAGCTGATAAGGCAGGACATGGAGTAAAAATGATCATTCTGCAGCTTTAATGTTGTCTTTCATTCTGTTGGATTTTGGACTTACAGGGGGCCAGTTATCCCTTTCTTCATCCTTTTGGAATGGGAATGTCTGTTCTAGGCTTGCTCCACCACTGTATTTTGGAAGGAGTTAGCTTCTTTGGGTTTCACAGGTTCATAGCTGGAAGGAATTTGCCTCAGGATGAATTGTGCCTTGAGTCTCATCCACATCTATGTCTATATCCATATCTATATAAGATAAGATTCTGGACTTTGGACTTTTGAGTTGGTGATAGAACAAGCTAAGACTTTGGGGCCATTGGGATGGATGTAATATAGTTTGCTTGTGAGAAGGACATGAATTTGGAAGGACAGGTGTTGAATGCTATGGTTGAAATATGTCCCCCAAAAGCATGTGTTGAAAACTTAATCCCCAATGCAACAGTGCTGGGAGGTGGGGCCTAATGGGAAGTATTTAGGTTATGACTCCTAAACACCTCATGGATGGATTAATGCTGACTTTAAAAGTATTTGAGACTGTGATTTTGATCTCTTGCTCTCTCTAGAACATGCTCTATTGCCCTTTCACCATGGGGTGATGCAGCCAGGAAGTCCTTGCCAGATGTAGGCTCCTTGACCTTGAACTTCCCAGCCTCCAGAGCACTAAGAATTAAATGTCTGTTCTTTATAAATTACCTCATCTAAGGTATTTTGTTGTAGCAGCACAAAACAGACTAAGACAGTGGACGAAGGCAAAAGATTGGTGGTGTGGGCTTCATGAACACTTCTCAAAGTCTTCCTTTACCAAAAGTCTGTAGAGATTAGTTTGATTATTAGAAATTATGATATGCCTAATTGATATATTTAAAGTAAAATGATGGCATAGACAATGTTTCCCCAAAGTATTTTACCATCTATTATTACAAATAAGTATACATGTGGATGATCTCCATCCCACAGTAAGTATGAATAGACCCTCCCACAACAAAAGTGACCAAAATGTATAAAAGTTCATTTAGTAAAGATTATAGTTGCCATCAGAAAAAAATAAATCAATAAACATTATAGTTATAATATTAGATAATTTTGCAGTAGAGATATTACTTACATACTTGGAAGGGACCAAAAGGAATATTCATTATCTAAATTGGGCAATATGGGGAAAATGCATCATTTGGTTACAAATTATGTTGAATTTATTGACAGACATGTTTCATTCAAAGCCTCTGTAGAATGTCTTTTTGCTTATTGTAGAGACATCAGCTAAGCCAATAAATATATGCTGAGAACTGAGGAAAAGTATTGTCTAGAGGAGGGTTTCTCAACCTTGATACTATTGACATTTCTAGCTGGCTATTCCTTTGTTTTGGTATGCTTTCCTATGCACTGCGGAATATTTAAAGCATCCACAGGCTCTACACCCTAGATGCTAGTAGCATCCCTCCCAACCCCTCCCCCAGTTATGACAACTAAAGATGTCTCCAGAAGGTGTCCAGGGGAGTGGGCAAAATCACCCTGGTTGAGAACTAGTGGTTAGGAACAAAGACATGGCAGTCATAGATCTGTAAGAGGCATTGGAGCCAGAGAGAAGGTTAAGCATATAAAGGATTGAAATGTAGATAGAAAAATATCTACAGGGTATGCCTTTGGAGGGGGTTGGCAGGGGACTGAGGCTACAGAAGTTTGATCAAAGACATAGGAGAGCAACCAAGCAAACATGCTCATTCTAAAAGTGAGAGAGTTTCATGAAAGAGGCAAAATAACTTAAGGATAGAAAAATATTCATTTGATCTAAGAAATAAAAGATCATTATTGACTGAATGGAGCTGGTTTTGGGGGATTGGTCATGGCAGAAAGGAAAGGGCAATAGAGGCAGAGAACCTCCTATGAAGGAATTAGAACGGGAAGTCGATGAATACTTGGAGAAGAAAGATTTTATTTATTTTTACGTATTTATTTTTAGTAATAAGAGAGACAAGAATGTTACACGTTAAAAGAAATGGAGTGTATAACATAGGAGAAGCTGAAAATTTTGAATCTTGAGACTCATAGGAATGGCACTAACTTTATTGTTTTAAATCTTATTATATAAAACGACTGTAACCAGAGAGAGAAGCATGATGTCTGGGTTACGGTGCTGATTTTACTATGAACTGACAGCGTGACAGGTGTCCTTATTTAAAAGACTCCATTTTTGAAAGCATGAAAAATGAAGCATTTACAAAATGAACGAACATTAAGAAGTTAAGGTCAAAAGAAAATGTCAAATCTATGAAAGGAAAGGACAGTGCCTAGAGACAGCAGGAATGGATGCTAAGGGCAAGGAGTTATATTAAACCAAAACTCAATCAGCCCAATTACACCCAAATGCAATATCCTCTTTACAGAATTTTTTAAAAGACATTTGGATCCTTTTTGATTTGAGAAGTCTAACCTGTACAATAACCTCACCTTTTATTGGGAAGTTAAATATTTAAAAAAAAATAGATTTGCAAAGTGCTACTACTCTTCTGCAACAATAATCAAATTTAGACACCTATCCTTCACTCTTGATTCATCATTCTTCCATCCTGAAATGTAATTTAGGAATATTTTATTTTCTGCAAGAAAATGAAAGCATCATTATTCCCCAAATTATGCTTGTTTGGGGAGTTCTGATAGCTATAGTTTTCAAAAATAAAAGTAGGTAGTAGTGACATAACCCCTTTGACTTAGTTTCCTCCTCTTTATAATGAGGAATTTTGGTAACATGGTTTCTAAACTCCCTTTAGTGTTGAAAATTGAATTATTATCATTCATTTGTGGCCCAGAATGACTTTCATTTGACTTATAGTAAAATTTACTTGCTGAAGGAATGGTAAGGCCGTGTGTGTGTGTGTGTGTGTGTGTGTGTGTGTGTGTGTGTGTGTAATTAGGCATTTTAGTTGTCAGGCAATTTAAATATGTTAACTCTTTAAACCATAAAATCATCATCTAGTGCCCTTAGGCAGCAGTTTACTAAATGGTATTCTAAGTAGCCTGGAAAATTTAATGGAGCCTCTGAAAAATGGCTAAAAGCTTTGGACTGGAAATCGTCCTTAAGTTGTCCAGCATAAAACTACGCTGGCACAAAGATTTTAGCCATTAGCAATGTTTCTTATACAACGTATATGTAGCCACCAACATTTTGATGATTTATTCCCAACCAAATGTGCAATTGCTGACATGGAGGAGCAATCTTCAGGGGGAAATGGCTCTGTAATGTATGATTTGATACGTCTTTCGAATCAAGCTGCCATTAAAGAGCAAAGAATTTGTCTACATGAATCAATCAAATGAATGGCCACTTACTTTGATGCAGGAGTTTTGTCAGCAAAAAAAAAAAAATGACAAACAATAATATCAGAATATATGATAATATTTAAATACAATATTTTAGATGTAGCCAAGCTTTTGTCTTATGTTTCATAGAAAATCTCAATGACAGGTCAAGAAATAAGAATATTACCTGAGTTATCTATCACTTTATTATAAAAAAAAATTCTCCATCTTACTATTCACATAATGGTTAAAGGAGGTGAACATTTATAAATCAATCCATTATAAAATATTAATCAATGTAAGATATGTTATTTTAAAGTGGAAAGATCACTGAGCAAGGGATAGGAAGGCCAGATTTTAATCTTGTATCTGCTATTTATTAGCTTTAAAACTCTTCCTTCACCTTCTTTTTAGATTGAGTCCCCAGATTTTATTTTGCATGTACTATCCATTCAATTGTCTCAGTATCCTCTTCTCTAGCACAAGGGGTCGTAGACCTTGACTAACATGGACTTCATGAGTTCATGGCTACCACAATCGGTCTGAGTAACACAGGCACTGATCAATCACCGCCTAGTAGTCCATGGCCTGGGAGACCGTCTCAGGAATAATGCCAAGGGCAGGAAGCTCAATGCTCTTATTCTGAGAACATAAATCAGAAAACACCCACCTGTCCTCCATTCTGCAGGCATCTTGTGAATATGGCCAAAGTATACAACTGATTTAGGGAAAAACACAGACCCACAGCAATAACAGAAAAGCCAAGCTCTTACTAACCCATAGGTTATCCCATAATACCTCTGGGCTTCATTTACATGCACCTATTAATCATTTTTTATTGTTTAAACCAACTTGAATCAGATTTTCCTTTATTTGTTATCAAGTTTTCCCTTTCTATTACTAAGACCGAGTCTGTATTTCATTGACTTGAGCTTTTATTTCTTCATATGCCAAACGAGGATGCAAATATCCATCTATATGGAGATTGTGTGAATATCTGACCAGATACGTCTGTGAAAATCCTTATTACAGTATTTTAATTCATGTAAGGTGCTATCTATTTTACAAAAGACAACAATTTTATTTTTCTTTTAGGAATCAAGAGTTACTGCTCTCATATGACATTTTGTTACAGAAGGGTTTTTTTCTTAGGACCTTTGACTTCCGCAACTCATACCTTTTGCTCTTGCCAGATGTGGAGTTCACAAAGTCAGGTGGAAAATTGAGTTATTAGGCATAAAAAGTGAATTGTCTCTAGTTCATTTCACTAAGGATTATGAGAAGAGTTTGTCTCTTGATCTACATCCACTCTGAAGAGGTTTCACATCAAGAAAATCCTAATACACACAATGAAGAGTATAAGAACAATTTTGTCACTCTACACAGCTCTGAATTACAACATTCCTATAAAAGTTGCCCCACTTTTCATGGAACACACACACACCACACACACACACACACACACACACACGCACACACACACACACACACACACTGCTTTTCCTGTCCATTGAAAATGGTAAGTGGTGGTTCTTACATTGGAGATATCTTTGGATTTCTGCATTATTACTCAATGTAATAATAAGAGAAAAACTCCTGTTTTTTTATAATTATCTGAAAAATCCATAAACATCTGTAGCGTTCAAAGAAACAGGCATGGACTTTGAATTCTTTTTATTTATTTATTTTTTTTTCGGAGACAGAGTCTCACTCTGTTGCCAAAGCTAGAGTGCCATGGTGTCAGCCTAGCTCACAGCAACCTCAAACTCCTGGGCTCAAAGTGATCCTCCTGCCTCAGCCTCCTAAGTAGCTGGGACTACAGGCATGTGCCACCATGCCCGGCTAATTTATATATATATATATATATATATATTAGTTGGCCAATTAATTTCTTTCTATTTATAGTAGAGACGGGGTCTCGCTCTTGCTCAGGCTGGTTTCGAACTCTTGACCTGGAGCAATCCGCCCGCCTCGGCCTCCCAGAGTGCTAGGATTACAGGCGTGAGCCACTGTGCCCAGCCTGAATTCTTGAAGTGTATTTGTGGTAGGTTCTTTCAACCCTTCACTCCTCCTCCCACTGTAATGAAATTATACATCCAAACCTTGCCCTATGACTTTGCAACGCCCTCCTCCCCCTTTACCCTGGACGCAGCCGTGTGACGTGCTTTGGCCCATGTGAAGATGGTGGATATGACACAGTAGAAGGTCGAAATGCCTGCACAACTGGGCTCTGTCTCTGTGGTGAGAACGTGTCGAGCTGTCTCTCTAGAAGCAGAAGAGGCACAGCCAGCAGAGCCGAAGCACCCAGTCTACCCAGCATAGGTCAGCAGAGCTGCCCAGCCCAGCCCACAGGCAGCCAACCCACTGCCCACCCAGAAATGCATGAAGAGTGATACATGCTTGTGCCTTAAGTGACTGAGTTTGAAGAAATTTGTCACGCAGCATTTTGTGCCAATGCAAAAATGATGCGGCTCTGTGTCTGTGTGTGTGGTACCTGGTTGACACTGCACAGTGAATGAATGCATGTAATTTATTGTCCCTAGACTGCGGTGAGCTAGAACTTTGAAAACGGAGATAAGAGGGATGCAAATGATTGCAATAAATAACAGGATGTAAAAATGTTCACAGAGATCTTGAAACCAGGACTGATCTCTGCACCACTGGATCTTCCACATCAAAGCGTGTATTTTGGGTCGCATGGGTTGCAACTTGTCATCACTTGTCATGAAAGGGATAAGTGAAATAGTTTACAACAAAATAGTCTAGTTATTAATTAGTCACAACTAACTGGAATCCAGGGGAGTAATCCTTACTTTACTTCTTGACTTCAAGTTCAGTCCTAATTTCTACCATTCTGGGTAGAATGGTAGAAATCCAGTATGATTTCTTTAGCTTATTCAGTTATGCTCACCCTCCCCTCACTTGGCTGATGCCCATGGGCCAGCAGATGACATTTTTTTTGTGATACCAGCTCTTTTATCTGCTCAAACTCTCTCTTCTCCCATGGAGCATTTTGTTTCTTTGTAATCCTTCTGCTGTTCTTGGGATAAAGGATCTAAAAGATGATTGAGCTTTTAATATCAAGATTAACATCTTGCCAGCATTTGTCTCTACTAGACTGAAAGAGAATCTATTTTCATTTGATTGATATATATATATCAATATTAATACATTGCTTTTTATTATATCATCAGATATCGATTATAGGAACATGGACGTCAATGAAAAGGAGAGAAACAGTAATGTACTTACAGGTAAAGCCAGAAACATCAGTGTAGAATTAGGATAAATAATATATTTATTTTTATCTATTTTTTTAATCTTGCTGATTTTTTAAACATCCAGGCATCTAAATATGCCTGAAGTGTCTACAGGCATATTTAGACGTGGCAAAAACTCTTTCCAGCCAAGTCGCATGCCTAGGTAAAAATTTCTGTTTTAAAAATGGTTCGTGCACACATAGGTACTACAGTAATAGGGTATTGGGCAGGTGGGAGGGGGGAGGGGGGTGGGTATATACATTCATAATCTGTGAGATGTGCACCATCTGGGGGATGGTCATGCTGGAGACTCAGACTTGTCGGGGGAGGGGGTGAATGGGCATTTATTGAAACCTTGAAATCTGTACTCCCATAATATGCCGAAATAAAAAACAAAACAAAACAAACAAACAAAAAAATGGTTCGTGCATAAAAGGTATCTCAGTCAGAGGTCTCCAAAGAAACAGAATCAATAGGAATGTATGGATAGATAAATGAATAGATAGAAGATAGATACATAGATACAGATTTACTTTAAGAAATTGGTTCATGTGATTGCGGAGGTTGGCAAGTCCAAAATCTGCAAGGTAGGCCAGCAGGTTGGAAACCCAGGGAAGGGTCAATGTTGCAGGTTGAGTCCTAAGGCAATCTTCTGCCAGAATTATCTCTTCCACAGGACTGATCAGTCTTTTTATTCCTTTTAAGGCCTTCAACTGATTGGATCAGACCCATGCAGATTATGGAGGGTAATCTGCTTTACTCCAAATGTACTAATTGAAATATTAATTTCATCTAAAAAATACCTTCACAGCAACATTCAGACTAGTATTTGATCAAATATCTGGGTACTGTGGCCTAGCCAGGTTAGCACATAAAATTAATCATCATAGAATGATAGATTATAGATGGCAAAGGAAAAAAAAAGGTTTTTGTCACCAAGTGAAGAATTAGGTTTATGGAATTTAGGTAACTTATAGTTGTTCTAAAATTATGTTTAATTAAAATTAAAACAGAAGGAAAGATAAAGTAGAATTGTCTTATAAATAGTGGCAAAATCATTTAAAACTGAGGACACTCAAGAATAAAAAAACACTGGACACTAATTACTAGCTTGCTTTCTGTATAATAAGCTTAAACTTTCTTTCATACTTGCACAAATGTTACCTAAATCTTAATTTCTCTCTGCCTTGGCATTTCTAGACATAGTGTCACTGCCATATGAAAAAAAAAAAAACAAAACACTTTGTTTCCCTGCAGAAAACATGAATCCCAAATATCAGCAGAATATCATCTTTATTGTGATGTGTTATAGTCAAAGAAAAATATAAACTTTCTATCCTCCATGGGATTTTCTTCCTGCAAAACACTGAAAGTCTATTATAAAGCTTGTCATAAAAATCTCTCCCTCAGCCCTAGATTAGCCCATAACTACCTAGTGATCCAACGCAAGGTATGATGTTATTATAGAAAAACTCACATCCTCTTGCAAAAAATAAAAAAAAAAAGAAAGAAATCTCGGTAAGACCTAAAGAAATAATAGAGGTCTTATTTCACATTTTTCCTTTTCCAGAAGATGAGAGCCACCTTAGACTCATTCAAGTTCTCGAATATAAACCAATTTGTCAAAGAATTTCCAACACTTTTGAGTGGAATATAGCTTCTCTGGGTCACACAAACACTTCAGTATTATATTTTTTTTGTTTGTCTTCTCAATGAAAGAACTCACCCTGATGCTTTTATTTTTTTGCCATGTTATTATTCAATATTGTCAATTCGGCAGTACTTGACATTATAGCAAAGTCTTGCCTGATATTAATAAGGCAATTATCTACTTTTTATATACTTTTTAAAATATCCTGGCTTGTGTATGGTCTTTAAGGGCTGGATAAAGTGCTTGAAATTTGAAAATGTCAATGGATATGATAAAGCAGGTTTTTTTTTTTTTTCAAACTAAGGTAAACTTCCCCAAAAGTGTGAAGATAGAATTCCTTCAGGGTGATGCCAGGTTCTATTTGAAATTCACTTACAAGCTGCTTGGGTGGAGAAGCCATTGTCTTCAGAAACCTTGGTGTAGTTGAACTGATGGTTACAGTTGTGACCTGAAGTTCACCATTGAAATTGGTCATGCAAGGAAAAAATCATGGAATTATTGGTTATGAAGATGATTGTTGGCATATCCTATGCAATATATCTAAATTGAATAATGGTACCAGATAAAAATTATAGATGGGAATGAAGCTTGTGTATCAACCATTATCATGTGGAATCAATAAACGATTTAATTCTCTTGAAAAAAAAATACAACTACAAATACAACTAGCCAGGGATCATCACAATTAATTTTTATTGAGCATTTAATATGTGCCAGGCACTGTAAATTCCATGAAGACATGGGCTTTTTCTGTACTATTCACCACAGCCCACCCATGCCTAAAGCATTGCCTGGCTTATAATAAGCATTTAATAAATATTTTTTTATTAGCCGAAGTCATTACCTCACTTAATCCTAATAGCAATTTCTGAGCCAGACCCACTATAAGCCTGATTTTTAATATGAGGTAGCTGAATCTTAGAGAGAATGAGACATATGTCCAAAGTCACACAATTAGCAAGTGGCATTGCTGGGACTGGAACTCTTGTCTGTTTGAATCCAAAGGCAGCGTTCTTAACCTCTGTGCTATTTGAATTCTCAAACATCACAAGACAATCTAAGAGTGCTAAAAATGTACGAACTAAATTATGTGGATGATATTTTCTAGGAATGGGTTTGCAGAAACTATTATGTGTCAGGCAGCAACCTAGGTGTTAAAGACAAATGGCAAATAAGAAAAATTCTGGTCATCGGGGGCCCTATTTAATATAATTAAAATAATTGTGTTTTAGCCAGACACAAAAGGACAAATATTATACGTCTCTACCTACATGAGGTATCTACAGTAGTCATAGTCATAGGGACAACGGTAGAATAGAGGTCATTGGGAGCCAGGGAGAGGGAAGAAATGAGAAGTTATTTAATCGGTACAGAGTTTCAGTTGGAGATGATGGAAAAGTTTTGGAAATGGCCAGTGGTGATGGCCGTGCACCAAAGTGAGTGCATTTAGTGACAAAGTTATACGGGTGAAAATAGTTAAAATAATAAATTTTATGTTTTAGACATATATATTTTTTACCACAATAAAAAAAATTAAATAATCATGTTTTAGGAAATATTGAACAAAAATTTTGTTTAAGAGAGATATACTCGTAAGACACTGGTTTTGGTTAGGAGAAAGTTTTAAAAAGTAAAAAGAACATCGGAATTATCAATACAAATCCAACTATTATTCTAAAATCCATTTCATTTTTAAGGTTGTATGTTTTACAAGGAACAGTATAATACTTCCCACTTTCTCTCAACCTTCTGTTTAACTAGTTTCCTATATGTTTCAGTAGCTCTTGACATTTCATGAGTAAGGAAAATCTTTAGAATCTACTTTCATTTAAGGACCCCTCTTCACAAGACTTACATAAATACATACATAAATGATCTGCATAGAAGTTCATGGGATTCAAAGACCCCATGAGGGTCTCATTAGTGCAACTAATCTGAATGATTAAATTTTGTAGTCTAGTCCCTACAACGTGATATACACATGTTTCTTTCCCTAATGAATCATGTCTAAAAAGAAGAGATGAAAATGTGCACACTTGTATTCTGGGGAAGATAGAGAACACTTTCATTCTTAATGACTCAAAAGAGCAAGTTCCCATGACAGAAACTGGCCACCGAGCCTCGGCCAAACTTGCAACACTTGATATTTACAATGTTCCTGTAGTTTGCCTTGGCCTTTATACCGTATAATTCCAACATTTCATGTGGGATTTTTTTTTTTACATTGTTTGCAACTTTTGCATATTTTATCAACAGTGTATTATCATAACTCAAGATCTTGGTATATTAATAAGGAATAGAGTCTTAAATCCCTCCAATGTCAGAATTACAGGCATCAGCAACATATCTGCTTGGAATATTTTCAGTTTTTTGAATATATGCATATGGTATGTAGTGTAGCTTTACCAGAACTCAATTAAAACTATATGTATAACTTTCTAATAGAAATAGACCACAGCGTAACTTCTCTAAAATGGGAGCTTGGGTTGTAACAGTTAGGATTCACGCTTTCAAGATGCAGAAACCAGTTCTGGCTTTCCTATGTAGAGTTGAAGAGATCTACTGCAAGTTTTCAGACTTGGTGGCAGCAGACAGTAGAGACAGCCTGGAAAATAGGCAATGTCCAATAACATTTTGAAGGCTAGGTGATGGGAGCAACCTAGCCAGGGAAGGGTCCGTGCACCATGCAACTTCAGGGAGACCATCACTTTGCTATTTGCCACAATCATTTGCTAGATGCCACCATGGCTGGACAGCGCTGTCACATGGCAGACCAAATCAAAGTGTCTGCTTCATTTATTCAAGATTCAGAAATAGATTCTAGTTCTCTAAGCGGTAGATAGCTACAGACAAATAGAGCCCAGGAGACCAATTTCCTAAAATTTTAGCTGTCAATTTATACTTTTAATATATTTGCTGTATGTAATTGGTACCTGTAGTTAATATTTTAAAAATGAAATTTAAATACTATCATTATCAACTTTTCTTTCTCTTCAGCAATCATGAGCGCAAAATCACATGTTTTGTATGCTAGCTGTATGTACACATATAAGCACACACATATTTTGTCTGACTATATTAAAATAAACACAAATATATAGAAACAAAATCAAACTATCTGTCATTTTAAACCATTTCACGAACTACACTTTGAAACACTGGGCTAGGTAGTACTCAAGAACTAAAAAAAAAAAAAAAAAAAAAAATTAAAACATCTGGGCATTTAAATTATTCAGGCTCAAAGTTTTAAAATTCTCAATATTTCTTCTTTTCTACTGAATTTAGGGCATTCTGTTCAAATAAAATGTCTATGTCTAGGGTCCCCTTAAAGCATAGTCTGAGTTGAACATTCTGGTTCAAGGGGTGTTTTTAGGGATGAGGTGGAAAGGGAAGTTGTTCTCAGGAGACTGGGGATGAAGGAAGCAGGACAGGGCAGGAGAGGCTAGCTGCAGTCTAATCACATGGATGGACAAGGAAAGCTAAGGAAGAAACGCATCACAGTTAGCAACACCTAGAGGCAAAATCATGCTGGTGAGTCATTGGCCATGGTCTCTCCCCAGAGTATGTGTGTTGGGGGGCAGGGACTTGGGGTACACGCCCTATCAGCCAAACCCCTGGGAGTTGTTGCTAACCAACACTTGAAGAAGTAAAGAACATTTATATATGACACCATTGGAACCCACTACCCAGAAAAAGCTTAAAGAATGCTACCAAAGTTTTTGTTACCTTAATGATCACTCTTTCTCTCTTTGTGAGCAATTCAGTCCAATTCTGTTATTGTACGTCGTGTTTTTCTGCAACTCAATTTTCCAATTTGGATATAGATTCAGTGCTATACCATCTAGACCATCAGCCAAAGATATAGGTAGCACACTTAAAAATTTATTTCCTGATAATAAGTAGTTTAAAACATTATTTTTAAAAGTAAATATGTATATCATAGAGTAGTATGCAAAGCTTGCATGAATTTGTAAAATATCGCCAAAATTTTTGGTTTGGGATCTGGGGTTTGGGGTTATGCTCTCTGCAGTTCTAAAGTATGTGTTTATTCTCCTCTTCCATTAAGGATATTGTAAAGTTATCAATCATTGATTGAAGACCTAGTATTATTCCCAGGTATTGTGATAAGCTATTTATTTATATAACACTTCTTATTAATCCTCCCCCCAATCCTTCCAGTTCAATGTTCTTATCCCCATTTAGAAAGGGGGAAAGAGGTGCTTGTACATCTATGGTAGGTAACTTGCCACAGCTCTACCAAAGGGCAAAACCAGAATTCAAACCCAGAGGGAGTCCAAGGCCAAAGACCACCTTCATGACCATATGATTCTCCCCCCTCCACCTTCAGCTAGTAAGGACATATAAAGAATGACTTTGAGCTCTCTCTCTCTCCCAAAGACCCTCAAAAACATTGAGTAGAATTTTCTTCCATAACCTAAAAGGATACCAAGATTTCTTTTCTTTTCATAAAGGACAAAAACCTTCAGGAATTAATATAACAATGGCCATGGTTATGAGTTTCCTTTTTTCCAAGTGGAGAAGGGTACAGTGTATTTAAGTAGAAAGGAAACACAAAGGATGGGACCAGAAACCATTTTCAAGAAGCAGCAACCTCTTCCCCTTTGACAGACAAAACATAAATAAATTTTTAGCCCCATTTGGTTTCTAACACAGTTCTTTTGGAACAAACGGAAAAAAAGTTATGCTTTGCACCTTCATTCTCTTGAATGCATAGTAAATCAATAGCAAAGCTGTGATGAATATGGAAATTAATCAAAAAGAAACTATAGTTTTCACACATATATTTCTAAGTGAATTAATGATTTCCCTCTATTACAGTAAATGTGTCAAGACCGTAAAAAGTGAGGAATAATTAAAACTGTAAGATTAAATGCTGTTGAAACTTTGCCCAGCCCTTATTAATACAACACTGTGCTAAAGCAGAAATCTAGGATAGAAATAGAAATTATAAGAAAGTGTTACAGCCAGAAATTTTCAAATAAAGGCCTATGAAAAAAAATGAACTAAATGATAAGAGCTTAAAAAGAGAAGTCAGAGGAAGAGACATAGGCAATTCAATTTTAAACATGGCCAGGGGCCGGAAATGGTACACATAAAAAATCAAATGTAACTGAGAAAAATAATCTTGATAATAAGTCAAAGGGTGGTTTTGAAGGAGAGGATTCAATAATCTAGTTGTTAGCTCTCAGCACAGATCCATTAAGGAAGACGTGCACTAAGCTTGGGGAAACGTGTGTTTCTTAAGGTAGAAAAACCAGTCCACGTGCTTTGACTAAATGTCCTGGTTGCATGAGGCAAAGCAGATCATTTTGGAAAACCGTATCCACTTCTCCAAAATGGAAAAAAACAAATAGGGTTAAACGAGGAACCAAAGACTCAACAATTTCTATGGAAAATAAGTGTGCTTAAGTTCACTTTTAAAAAATGTATTTTTAGTCCCAGGATGAGCAAGGCACTACAGTAGATCCTGCAGAATATAAAGATAGAAAACATGTGGGCCCTCCAGTTGAGGAGTTCATAGCTTAGTACAAGGTGTTAAGGGGCACAGAGAAGGGAGAAACCAGTTCTACTTAGAAGTGAGAAAACTCTTCCTAGCTATGGGTATGGGACAAGAAGACAAGTATTAAGTAAAAGCATTTGCAGGCTGAGAGGCTAGCATAAGCAAAGGCACAGAATCATGTTCTAGGCAGGAACCATGAGCTAATTGTGCATTCCTGATTAACCAAAAATATAAGTAGCTACTGGGAAAGTGGATGAAAATAGAACAGGCCAGAAATGCAAAGGGTCAGGTAATTAAGAACTCCAATGTCATCTAAAGGATTTATACTTAAACCCACCCGTGTTGGGATCCACTGAGGAGCTATATGCGAAAGAATGAAATATGTTCAGCATCATGGTTTAAAAACGGTTACTCTGGTAACAAGGAAGAGGGCAGTGGCTCATGGTAATGCTTAAGCCCACATGGTTTGGAGACAGACAGAACTGGATGAAACCATAGCCTTAATCTAAAATTGTAAACAGTAAGCAGCATTGAGTTTTTTCATGTGCAAACTTCAGATAACAATATCTATGTTTAAGGTTGCTTTCTATAAGGTTTAAAGGCCATGGTGTAAAGTCTTAATGCAGGGCCTGGTTTATGTTATATTTCAATTAAAGGCAGCTATTGTTATATGGTTTGGAGAAAGACAAAAGAAATGAGAGCATGAAACAAAAATAAGGAGGCTACTGAAATAGCCTAAGAGGGGAGAGGAGAGTGAGGACAGGGAGGTGGGAGGTGACGGGAGGGATGTTAAGAGCCTAAACAAAGGAGGCAGCATTGGACTTGGAGAAAGTGTGAACCTAATCAGGAAACTTAAAAGAAAAAATAGAACCAAGGACATTCTGAGTGATATTGACCTAGAAAAGTGGGGACTAGAAGATGAAACTGATCTTTCTGGTGTTGGGGGAGGGAGGAAGATCGTGTATGGCTCCCTTGACCACTGAGGTTGGGAGCAATTGGAGCCAGAAAGGCTAATGGGAGAGGAATTAGAACTTCCAAATCAACATTTAACCACAAAAATGTGACTCTGTCTAAAGGAGAGAAGACATGCTTTTCTAAGAGATTTCAACATTCTACATTTTCCACAAACGAAAGCATAGAGAAGAAAAATGAGAGATGCAAAAGAATCATACAGAAATAATAAATGTGCATTTTAAAATATAGTGAATTGATGCTTGAAGGATAATGTTGACTAAAAATGATTTATAAAGAAATTCAAAAATCTTATTTACTTTTAAATACACTATTAATAATGTGATATTTTCTTCATGCTTGATTTTACTGGTATTTTTTGACTACTTTAAAATTCCAAGAAATATAAAACACAGTCATGAGTAATTATGATTCTTTAATTTGCTTATCTCTACACACAAATAATGGTTCTTTCAAGCATCTATAAACAATTCAGTCTCAAGCACAAATGGGTTTAAATGTAACATATTTAATTTTCTAAAATTCTACAATATTTCCCAAGAAAGTAACAGTTTTAGCATTTTTACTAGGTGGCTTTTTTTCCTCCCCCATTGCACTTTAGAAGTCAGCCCTGTGCAATTTAATCTTTCAAAGAATCCTTCTGCTGATAAACTACAGAGAGTACATGTGGCTGATTTGACCCAAACCTTTCAGTTAATAAATATGAGAGGGAGTCTTATAAAAGGAAATGCAATCAGGATTTTCACAGAAGGTTTTTCCTAAAGGGTAAAAATAATAATGGCGTTCGACTCACTTTTATACCTGGGAGCAAAAGGTGTCCTTGCGGAATATCTTCTGGGCAGAGCTCTAGTTGGACATACACTTCCAAAAGATAAGCAAAGCATGAAAGATATGAGCATTGGACAAAATGAAATAAAAGCATTTCCTAAAGCATTTAAAATGACAGCATAAAAAAGTTTGTTTATATTTATCAAACATAAGTTAGGTGACTTTTTAAAAATGGAAGGATGAACTTCAGGATATTTATCACCAAGATGGCCCAGACAGTTCATCCATTTATTCATTCATTCATTCATCCATTCATTTATTGTGATTTTTCCTGCAAAGTCGGATTTTATCTCTTTAGTTAGGAGGTGAGCCTAAAATAAAGATGACTCGCCATGATCTATATAAGGAAACGCTCTTTAATTTACTGTGTGCATTATTTGGCCAGAGTTAAATGAGTTGCTCTACAAGCAAGTAAGCTTGTTTGCAAGCAGATGTGACTGCAACATATCCTTGTATGAAATTCCATGTGGGATTAGCATTGCAATTAATTATGACCAATTACTCGTCCTTTATCCCCTATAGACCTCTACTTCTGGATGTCCAGAATGTTCCCTATTGTTAAAGAAAGAAAAATAATAGGTGCATAAAGACAACAAAACTCTCAGAATCATTGCCCTGGAAACTCATGTACTAAAAAAAAAAAAAAAAAAAAAAAAAACACCAAAGAGCTTATTTAAATGATATCCTGTTTGCTTTTGAATACTATTGGCATTCGAGGAAATTCTGCAATTGGTCAAGCAACTCAAGATTGAGGATATAAAGAAATTATTTTTCTGGGTAACTAAAGCCAAATATATTTTTGGCCTTAAAATATCTAGATACATTTTAGAGAAAAGTATTTTGGAGAGTATTATCGAATTATCTCAATTCCTGGCTCCGAGAACAGCATGTGTAGTTCAGGTAGACAGATGATAATTTGGAATAATCAGCTATGCCAGACACTTTAAGAGTAAATTGTTTGGAAATTCAAGTAGAGGTACTCTACCACCAACTTTTATAAATCAGGAGAAATAGAAGGACAAATAGAGAAATTTAGTAAACTGTGACTTTTAGTTATAAATCTTTGGGTTTCATATTGATAATTATTCTCATTACTGATTGAATGTTTTATTTGTTTTTGAGTCTCCCATATTAGAGTTACAAATGTCTTTATTAAAGCCGAGTAATGAAAATATTTGATATGTATGAAGTACAGTAGGAAAATGACAATCATAATTTCAAACATTTTTTTTTATTTCAGCATATTATGGGAGTACAAATGTTTAGGTTATTATGTTAAACATTTCTTGTGACACAGATAATGCATGTTACTTCTAGAAAACTAGAGAAAAAATAGGATCAGTACACATTAGAAGAAAACAAAAGGAAAATTGTCACTTAGAGTTAGTATCTCAGTATTTTTAAAGCAAATATACATATGAAGATAGAAACTTAGATTATTAAATCAACAGACGAAATTATGTTTTCAGAATTTTGTTTGTTTCTGTTGTAGAAACAAATAAATCAGATTAGGGTTTTGATTTTTTGTTGTCCTTATTTGTTTTTTGAATGCTAAAGGTGCCCTCTTGGATATGTGAATTTCAGAATGTTTGGCCATTCATTACCCTGAAATTAGTCATAACTAATTGGAAAGCCAAAAGCACTCAATATAAGGAAGACCTCAGGCTTTTGGAAACAAGAAAGAAAATAGACTAAAATGGCAATCATTTCCTGGTGCCAAAAACTTGCTGGATGTGAAATTAGAGACACATATTAGTGTGACACTGGATGGTTTAGCCTAGTGACTTGGGCTCAGCCCAGAAGAGCAGGAATTTGTTGTCCTGTTTGGACTACCAAAATAATCTTGCTTAAACTCATGCAAACACAGCCTTAATAGCTCCATGATTGTGTTTTGTGGAGTAAGAAGAGAACCATGGAAGCATGATTTAAATTGGGCTATGTCCTGGGCACCTCATGGGCACTACTGTGGCAGAGTATCCAACCAGAAAGGATATCCCGGTAGCAGTAGAGAAGCATGACATTTTTTATGAGCAGCCTCTGACAGTAACACGGTGTGACACTGAGAAGCAATGGCGTTGGCATGCAGACCCCGAGTCTCCCTGTATATGGCACAAAGACTGACAGACAATACTGGATTTGTTTCCTAGCAGGGCAAATGGGATGTACCAATCATTGATTGAAATAAATAAATAAATAAATAAATAAATAAATAAATAAATAAATAAATAAAACAGAAGATAAGTGAGCATATACACATACTACATTAGTGGAACAGTTCAAAATGATTTGGTGTATTTAAATTTCACCAAAATGGGAGCATATTGACTATACTATTTTTTTTTTACCTTTTTGTTTGTTTGTTTGTTTGTTTTCACTTGACACACCGTGAGCATCTTCCCTTGTCTCTATCTTTTCATAGCATACTCGTTTTTTAATGGCAAGAAACTTCCTTTTAGTCCAGGCTCCTTGACCTTCTAAAGCTTAATACTGTGTTTGACACACCATCCGGGCTTTATGGAAAATAATTTCCATTAACGTGACAGGTCATTGTCTTGTCGGTTACAGATAATTAAGGACTAGCCATTGGTCCCTGTACCTATTGTGTTATCTCTTTTGTCTCATTGGGTGCATGAATTTTGCAGCGCTTGCCAGTCTATGGTTAGCTTAATTAAAATCAATGGAGTTGAAAGTCTGTGTGTTCTCTTTCTCTCTCTCTAAAGGATTCCATTTTCCTAAACACCATAAGCAAATAAACTGGCATGTGGAACTTTCTGCAGCTGTATAATAGTCACACACACTTAAACCGTATATATTTAGCTCCCAGCAAAATTGCCTAATTTTACATTTGCTAGCTAGCCAGTAAACTCCAGGTTTCTTCCATTGGAGGGGGATGCTCACCCACAGATTTTACACTTAAAAGTAGTCCAATTACTAGTAAATATCCTCAACAAAAGGCTTAGAAAATGAAATCAGTGCCAATGCTATCACCTTCCCCCCAAGCTGAGTTACAGTGTGTAATTCTCCAAATGTGAAGTAACTGGCAAAGATGCTGCTGTTGTTGTATTCTGGATTTAAACTGGGAAGATAGTAACTGGAACCTAAGGAAATAATTTTCAACTAATGAAGTGTTAAATTAATATATAAGACTTTCAAAGAGCCCAATCTCAACATTTTTGTGATTTGCAACTAGAATCAACTGATATCCCTTTGATTTTCTGAACAAAGACTGAACTGGCAAAATTAGCAGCTCAGACGTATGCTGATCTTCCAGGCTGGAGGCCTTGCCCAAGTTAATGTCATGAGCATTTTCCACCTCCTACAGAACAACAGTATGCTTGCAATCTGCCAGACTGCATGAGCAAAATGCAGAAACTTTAAAACAATTGATATTGCTGAATTTTGCCACATTCCAGAGCAACCAAATTTCTTCAGGGTTAGAACTATAAAATATCTACTTGAGCTTATAAATACTGTTATTCATATTTATTTTAAACATAGTTCAATAAACATGTGTATATGAAATAGATTGCTATCTGTAGTAAAAGAGAGAGCCCAATATGTTAATGATGAAAGGTAATGTAAAAAATGGTCACTATTAGTTTTTATGCATGTTGAGCAATACTCATCTTCATCTTCATCCTTTCAAAAGAAAAAGCGACATCTATTTAGTACATGCAAAGAACTTGTGGGAATGTTCAAGAATATATGAATTAAATTAATTTAGGAGCATATCAGACTTCCTGCATACAGAGATGACATTACATTTTGTGGCTTCAGTTCTAAATTGTATGTCTAACATCATTCTACTTTAGCACTATTAGGGATGTTTTTATTTCTCAATAATAAAACTTTCTATGAGTTTGAATGTAAAATATAATATGAAGCTGTCATTTTGTAGTTGTATCTCTTTTACTTACATGATAATCAGTTCTATAATTAAAATATGATGAGGTCAAAGGTCAGATATTATAACAAAAGTGACATTATACAGGTGCAGTGCCAAATTTTGATGAATATAGATATTTTTTCTCCCCAAAATACATGTGTTCTTAATAGCAATAGCTGTCACAGGGAACATTAAGCTGAAAGGGTTAAATGGAGAATGGTATAACATTTGTTCCAGGAAAGAGGTATAGTGAACTTTCTCTTTTTCTTTTTAAATTGCAATATTTGAAATATTTACCAATATGAACTCACCTATATAGACCCTGCCTTACACTAGTGAGCTTTTTATAATGACTAAACTCCTCTGCCTGCATTCAAACCTCTTCTTTAGGTGAAATTTTGAATTCAAATTTCTGAAATCCAATAATGTCATCATAGATCAATCATATCAATCGTGGTGGCTTTTGCTCTCTTTGTGCCCTATTAACAGCTCATTTATGTTTCATTCATCAGTAATACATCAATGCACACTGCCTTGACTTCTTCAATGAATTTTTTGTTCATTAATTGGCTTTTGCATGCATTATGTCCATTATCAATCCTTAATAATGAGGAAAACATGGGATTTAGAATTTAAATTTATCTTTCAAACATTGGAAAAGAAAAGGATTGTTTTAAGTCCCCGGGTTGTTAAATGAGTAATGAAGCAGGTTTTGCATTCTAACAGTGAGGCATATTAGTCGTTCATTTGAAATGGAAACATTTAATGGCTCACACAATCTTGGGGGAGCTCATTTCAAACTTTTATTGAGAAGACCAATTGTATGGGTCTATTGATGAGTATTATTTTTTGAGTTTTCCTATTTTATTTAACATCAGCACAGTTAAGGGGGGCAATAACAGGACCGTGATAACTGTGTTTTGATTAAAACAAATAAATGGGGACATACAGCAGAGAAAACTCAGTAAAGTAGATTAATTGTGCCTCTTATAAAGTCCCACTTTATAGGATGGTTAGACTGATGCATTTCTGCAGCTTGTATATTTAAATTTGTGACCACAGGTAGCACATAGAACAAATAGGGCACCACTGTCAATCATTTGAGCTGTGAATATGAACAGACAAGATTGCTGCAGACTCAGTGTCCTGCACAAGAATCTCCATTTAAAATAGAAGAGAGATTATGGTGGCAGATGACCCCTAGTGCTCAGCAAACACAGGAGAGGCCAATGCATCTTGTCCCAATCTTTCGCCTTTTTAAAATTATAATTTGGTATCATTCCTAGCAAAATGTTCCATGTTCCTGCCAATCCTCCATTGATGTCTAAAATTGCACTTGTAATTGAAAATATTTGCTGAGGTGTTCCTTGCACTTGCACGTAGAATGAGCTCAAGAGGTGAGCACTGGCTGTCACCATTTTATGAATGAGGACAAAATAGATTTTAAATCTTCACACTGTTTTCTGGGTGGTCAGTTTCGTGATAAATGCCTGTCTTGATTCATGCACCAGCACTACTTCCATTTGGCTTACTTGGCTGTCACTCTCTCTAAAATTTCCTCCTACCTCTCTGGCCCTTTGAACACCCTTGCACATCCTGCCCTCTTAAGATGTAAGTGCTCCAAGTACTGGATCTTCCTCTTTTCCCTTTATGCTTTAATGATTCAATCTTTTCTAGGTGTGGACAGTGTGTACATACATCTCCAGATTGGACCTCTTCTAGGAAAGCTAGCCTCATACATATCTACCTCCTTGCTTTCTCTGTTTGGATGTTGGATACACATGTAAAAAAATTAGCAAGTCCAACACTCAGGTCCTGATTTTTTAGTTTCAAATTAGCAACTCTCATATTTTTCCCACTACTTGGTAAATGACAAGTACACTCTGCCAGATAATCAAAAATCTTGGCGGCATCTTTGTTCAACCCTTTATCCTCTATCCCGCATCTAATCTGTTGGGTAAAGCTGTTGCCTGTACATACAAAATACAGTGAAACAGAGTCACACCCCTTCTCCTGGCCCTAACTGCTATCACTGTGCTCCAGATCACTCACTTATTTTGCCTGGATTGTTAGAATAGTTTCCCTGACTCTCTTTTGCTTCCCACAAAGACAGAGAAATCCTGTAAAAACACAAGATAGATATTATATCATTCCCTTGCTCAAAATACTTAAAAGGCTACTGATTTCAGTTATCTAGTAATGTCTAGCACCATATTCCAAGACAGAAAGGCTTAAAAAAATTACTCATGTATTAATCCCCATCAAGGTCCTGGGAACCTACTAGGCTCAGCCAGGTTGTTTTGTTTTGGGGTCTCTCATGTGATTGTAGAAAGAGAGAGGCTGGAGCTGAAATCATCTTGAAGCCTTCCTTGCGCATGGGTTTGGTGCCTGAGCTGGCATGACACAAATACTTGAGGTTTGGAACAGCTGGGGTTCTTCCAGCGTCTTCCTGTCTTAACTAAGATATCTTTCCACATGGTCTCTCCAATACGACCACAGCTTCGGGGTGGTGGTTGGCTTTATGTAGAGTGGGGATCCCAAGAGAACACTGAAAGTTGTGTATACCCTTTATGAACTAGCCTTGGGAGCCAGATAGCGTCATTTCCAACATGCTGCATCCGTCAAAGAAGTCAGAAGCCCAGCCAGATTCAAGGCAAGATGGAAAGTCGCCTCCCAACGGAAAGAATATCAAGGAATGCATGGCAATTTTTATAAACTGCCAAACTATTCATCTCAATTAAAGTAAAGGCCAAAATTTTCCCAGTGGTCTACCATGGAACAAGCAAATTCAACCAGTGCCTGCTTTTTCAAATCAAGTTACATTAGGACATAGTCACATTCATTTGTTTACTTACTGTCTATAATTGTTTTTTCACTACGATGCCAGAGTTGAGTAACTGTGACAGAGATCGTGTGGGCCACAAAGCTGAAAGTATTTACAAATTGACCCTTTGGAGAACAAGTTTGCTGACTCCTGGTCTGCAATACTCAACACAACCTGCCCCCTTGTTTCCTCTGAATGCATCACTAGTACTCTGCTCCTCACTGATGTACTTCCTGCACACCTGCCACCTTGCTGTTCTATCCACCTGGAATGCTCTTCATTCAGAAACCAGTTGGCTCATTTCTGTACCCCTTTGGTGTATTTACTCAAATTTCACCTTTTCAGTAAGTCTTTATATGCTTAATTTTAAATTGAACACTCAATTTAAAATTCACCCCTATTCCCCAAAATTTCTCATCTACCTTCTCTGAGTTATTTTCCCCTATAGCACTTATTCTCACAACTAGAGATTTAACTTATTTTTTTTTTATTTATAGTCTTCCTTCCTTCATTAAAACGTGAGCACCATTAGCTTATGGATTTTTGTCTGTTTTGATCACTTATGTATCCCAGAGCCTGCAACAGTGCCAGCACATAGTAGGTACTCAATAAATATTTGCTGAATAATGAATGAAGGCATGCATGCAGTGACTAATGGACGAATACAAGAGGAATATGTAAAATTCATAGGCAATATTATGAAATGAAATTTATTAGCTGCTTGGGGTTACACAAGTTGTACATAGAAGTGAATTAAAGCTTTAAGTGAGAAGGAAGATCCTGATGTTAGTATTGATTCCCTTTTCTCCACGATGAATGATGTTTTGAAGATCTTGCTGCTAACATTAGTTTAAGCTCATTCAATACTGTCATAGGAGGGAGAAAATCATTGGAGATCTCAGATATTAATATTCTGATCCCTCACCTCTGTCTGTTTGAACTCATCCATCACTCTGAGAATAAAACTGGGATAGTGTACAAATTCATGACGAGGTGAGAGGTTTTAATATAGGAGATATTTTCTTCTTTCCCTTGATGTCTCAGAGTCAAATGATGAAGCCAGGAGGGGGGGAGGAACTTTGATTTTTGGATTTCAAATTTCTATTATTTATTATTTAAGAGTGTGCAATTTGGAGTCAGGATAAAAATGAATCCACATCCCAACTCTGTAGTTTTATAACTATGTGTTCTTAAAAAAATTCCTTAATGTTTCAGATCCTCACATTTTATGCCATTGGAAAAATAGAGACAGTAATATCTATCTCATGCCATATTAGGGGAATTAAGCAAAATTAGATATTATGATAAATGTACTATATTTATAATAGTACATTTCTGGTTGCTATGTGCTCACTAATGTTAAACAGAATACTTTCCCACATCTATTTTCGGTGGTAATGACCATAATAGAGAGAAGTTTCTAATTTACTTAGAATGACCTTAAACAACTAAATTCAACACAACCTTCTAGAATGAAGTCCACTAAAAGTGGACAAGTGTCTATGAAGCATAACTCACATAGAAAGAAGTAAGAGTTAATAAAACAAATGGGGCGGAACACTGTGATAGTTAAATGCATTTGTCTTCTTAGGTTGGCTACAACTTGCCCATTTGAGCAAGAAATTCCTTTCTGGATATCACAATGTAAGGGAGGTTTAGACGAAAATTTTCAGAGTTCTCTTGCCTATAGATTCAGAGCTTTTGTTTATTTTGGGCTCACTTTGTTCTTGTGTTTATAAAAGTCTCTTATATTGCAGAAGTACTGAGTAGTGCCGGAGAATGAATGTTATATACTCCAAAGCAAGGAGCTACTTAGGCTTGAGAGGCACAGGAAGCAAATCTCAGAAATGATTTCAATTCAATCAACTGTTACTTATTGAGTAACAGTGATGTGTCAGATATTATGAGAAGCATAGAGGATAAAATGATAGATAAAGCACATCTCTGTCTTTCCTGAAGTTCAGTACTTTGCTGCCTAACTTTAGGAAATGCTACCCTTTACCAAAGAATCACAACTCACATCAGCGTAAATAACGCTCTGAGAAGTACTGCAATAAAGAAATCTGTTTAATTTCCTTATTATGCTTCTCAAACATATTTGATGAGACTCTTCCTTTGTGTAACATCTATAATTAATATGGCACCTAACACATTCATGTCCAATTTCATTGTATCCAGCCTTCACTCATTTCTCCTCTCTATGGGATGGTTTATAACTTCAAAATGTTGAATTAGACATCTTTAATAGTGGATTTTGAAACTTTACCATAGGTAGGAACTGACACTAGCCACTATTGTGGGAAGAAGAGATGAAAATAGAAAATAATCAAATTTATATGTTTCCTCTTTGGTGTTCGCCAGGAATATAATGATTTTTGTATTGTTACTTTTTATATTGTTGTAACGCTATTTATTATACATTAAAATATGAAGCTGTACTGATTAGAGCTTTTTCAAGTAACCCTGAAGTTGTGTGCTTTATGTATTTGTCTTCTGACTAAACATCGACTTAAATAGTGGGTTTCTCAGCAAAAATGACTTTGAAACCACAAAAATGACTTTGGAAACCACATCTCCTTTGATCTTCATAGGGCATATGTAAGGGAGACAAATGATTAGCATCGGGTCAGGCAGCTAGAAAGTGGTAGATTTAAAAGTCCTCTCTGTGGATGAACCAATTTGAATAAGACACATTGATTTCAGACTCCATTCATCCTAATTTTGAAATAATTCCTGAAAGTGCTAGGCACTTCAGATTTATATTTGTATTACCTATGAGAAAATAACTCAAGCAAAGTTGAACCAAAACTACAAAAATTAAAGGATTCAGACGAGGCACAGTGGCTCACTCCTGTAACCCTAACATTCAGGGACGCTGAGGTGGGAGGATGGCTTGAGGCCAGGAGTTTGAAACTAGCCTGAGCAAGGGCAAGACCTTGTCTCTACTAAAAGTAGAAAAAAATTAGCCAGGCATGGTGGCACACACTTGTAGGCCCAGCTGCTTGGGAGGCTGAGGCAGAAGGATTGCTTGAGTTCAGGAGTTTGAGGTTGTAGTGAGCTATAATGATGCCACTGCACTCTATCCCGGCCAACAGAGCAAGACTCTGTCTCAAAAAAAAAAAAAAAAATTAAAGGATTCAAATTATTTCCAAGTACCTCATAAGTTACATTTTCAGTACTTTCAATTTCACACACTTAAATTAAAATTACAAATTATCTCATTCAGTAAGGCTAGTCAGAAGAGCAACTATTCAGAGACATTTGTTAGCAGTTATATGTTATTACAAGAATTGCTTTAATGAGAAAAGTTAATTTATCATGGATTTCTACCAGTAAGAAGAATAATAAGGGAATTTTATTAGATGACAATGTTGCTCTTTAGATGTTAGCATCAAAAAGTCAAGGATGAGCCTAAATTATTTCTATCTTTTCAAAAAACCAGTTAGACAACTGCCATCAATGGGTTGGCTTTTAATAAGGTATTCCATTCTACAATCTAGTTATCTTCTTTTCCTGAGAGATTGACTGGCTGAAGTGTCATACTACTTAGAGATGATCAATTGAAATGGAAATTTTTAGAAACATATTATTCATAAGCCCCTGAGTAGTAGCATATCACTACAGAAAGTAGTGTACGTTGTACTTTCTTTTGTCTGATTATCTATAATATGTTATTACTTTCATTTGTTCACTTCTCTTTGTCACAGATACAATGTGTTCCTTGTGACTAAAAATGCTATCTTTTATCTCTATATCCTTAGCTATACTCCATAAATATTTGCTGTAATGATTAATGAAAACCAATGAATTATTAAGCCTTATTTGTTCCTGTTTTTAAGCACCTGCATAAAGAACTTACTCAATTCAAAATGCTTAATGATTAGGAGGTGTAGAGAGGTGGCTAGTTTGAGATCCTTGTAGCATGCTGAGTTCAGGTTGTGTGTCTGGTTTTCCCCAGAGGAAGCATTCCAAACAATAGGAGAGGGGGCAGTCCTCTTGAAAGGACTTGTGTAGACCTTCAAGTGGCATAAGTATCATTTCTACCACATTTTAGTGGATAAGGAGTCACAGGACTAGTCCAGGTTCAAAGAGAAAAGAAATAAACTCCATCTTTTTATACAGAAAGTGAGAAATAAGTTGCTGCCATTAATAATTTCCCAAAGGCAAATTAATCTGTACCTGCATTAAAATTTTTTCTCACTTTGATATACTGTTTGATTTGACAATTAATGTAAACCAAAGAAAAAGAAGAAAAAAAATATAGTCCTGAGTAGTCATAATTATATTTTCATTTGTGTCCCTATCCTTGATTACTATACATGTAAGAAACAATCTCTCAAGGAAATAAATCATTTCTGTAATTATTTTCTGACATGAAAATCAATGAGTTTACCTTTAGCTACGAAATACATCCACCTTTTTTTTCTTGTAGACAATTAAACACCAATTTGTGGAGACAGATTTGCATACAGAGGCATCTGAGCAGCATCCATGACTCAATATTAGTAAGTGAAGTTGGAATAGGACCTGTGATTGGTCTTAATGACAGAAAGCAGATAGCTTCCCCTCTGAGTGCAACTGAAAGATTAGCTTGCTAAGCATTTATTTCAAGGATTGGGGAAGAATGGTGTTATAACATAAATCTGTATGCATAAGGGAATAAATGCTTCGAACCTCATTCAAAGGAGGGATAGAGAAAAACATATAGAGATTGAATTTATTTTACAGTAAAAAAAATCCGATGTTTTTTTAACATTTTATTAAAATAGTAATTATAAGTCAAAAGTGGTGATGGATAAATCATTGAGAAGAAAACTCTTAGAAGACCACAAGAAAAACCAAGTTGTTTCAGGGTCAAAGTTGAGAAGCAGAAAAGGAGAGAGCAGTGTGTACCTTTAAATAGAACTATAGGAAAATGCTTATTAGTAATAGATAAGTTAATCTGGAGACACTCTCCCTAGCAGAAAAGGGGTTTTGTTCCCTAAGGAAAAGTGACTTATGGCACCAATAGAGTTACAAAAGAGTATTCTGAAAAACACATTGGACCAACAGGTTTGTCATAGATCAAAATACACTACCACTGTTTGAATATTACACATGTTATGTAGTGTCATAGACATGCAAAAAAAAGTGCATGACAAAATTATAGTTGATATAGAAACGATGTTTTGCAGATCAAACTCAGATCAACTAGAAAGAGAAGCCAAGCAGAGTCTGGAATGAGTCTGTCAGCTCTGCTGCAAGAAATAGACCAGTTGGACATGAACTGCTGGTGATCAAAGATTTATGTGGATCTTTGTGAACCACAAAATAGGATCAGTGAATCATACGGAAGTGAGCGATGGAGGCTGACTTAGTCAGTCTGGGCTGCTATAACAAATTATCATAGACCGGGTGGCTCAACAACACAAATTTATCTCTCACGGTTCTAGGGGCCAGAAGTCCAAGACCAGGGTGTCAGCGTAGTTTGGTCCCGTGATGAGGACCCTCTTCCGGTTTCCTAATATGGGGGAGAGAGAAAAAGAGGAAGTAAGCTCTCTCCTATCCTTTCTTATAAGGGGCACTAATCCCATTCATGAGGGCTCTACTTCATGACCAAATTATAATACCTCCCTAAGACCCCACCTCCAAATACCATCACATTGGAGATGAAGCTTCAATGTATGAATTTCGAGGGGGCACAAACATTCAATCCACAACAAAACCAGAAGAAACATTGAACAGAATCAACATTTTTCAATCCCTTAAGCCTGTGAGGGTGGAATTGACTAGAAATTGCTTTCTAGTATTGTTAATACTAGAAAACACACACTCTATTTATACTTGGAAGTTATTTATAGTTTCAGGCATGTAGTCATGTGTTGCTTAATGATAGTAAATACAAGAATAGTAATAATTGTTATCAATTATTAAGTGCATAGTTTGTACCCCAAATTATACTAAGCTAGAAGGGCAGGGCCTTGTGATTTAGAGCCTCATCTGAATCATATGGAATGGGAAAGGAATAGTTAGAGGATAAAACTCTGGTTGTTCAAAAGAAAATAAAGGGTAAATATCCACTATACTATTAATAAACAAAAATGTTAGTGAGCCTGCCATGACTTGTTCTAATGAATACCTGACCTCATTCAATATATAAAATGAAATTGGATAATAACTCATTAATCCAAAAAAAATGACTAGTTTTCTTCCAGAGGTAAACACTGGTTTGATAATATTCTAAAGTTAGGTATGATTTCAGAAGGAGGGGAATCTCTGTGTTATAGTCCCTAAGTTTTGTAGCATTGAAATGAATCAATGGAACTTTATTTATATAATGCCAAATCAAATTCTGTGGTCTCTAAATTGGGATGCATACAAAAATGATCCACTGTGGTAGAAATCACTTCTGGAAAATTCTGTTTATATCTATTTTATCTCATCAAATATACTAGGTATTTTTAATTGCCTATTATATTGCAAAATTAGTATACATATAAATAAACAAATGTAGTGTTAAAGTTTACTTGCTCACATTTTGTTACTAATAGGTATGTATAATCAAAAACATTTTAGAAACCATTGACAAACAACTTATCCCATACAAGTGAATCATTGAAGAGTTCTAATAATCTGTAATATTGTATTACTGAGTAGGACTGTAACACAATCCTTGTTCAACAATTTTGCTAGATAATTCAGTTATGTTCAAATACAACAAATATTGTTGTGCTCCAACACAAATAAATATAGCTGACTCCAATATCTGAAAGTCAATGATGTGGGGGAAAAACACACCAACGTGTCCCTTCACCAACTTAAATTCAACATGTCTGAAGATAAACTTCTCAAATTCCCATGTAAAGTCCAGTTTTTCATTTTGACTTATTTAGTATTTGAGTAACAATCATGGTCTAGTAGTGAATCCTCAAAACCATGTTGACCACTTGTTCTGCCTTGACTACCCCATCATCATAGTCACCAGATGTGATGATTCTTCTTTCATGCCTTTGTAAAAGCCTCTCATTCCCACCCTTCCCCTCTCTTTGTTGATCTTCTCATGCTGTAGCTCCTTTAATGGCATTCCTGTTAGCAGGTTCTCTCCTTTGCATATCCTCCATACACAGATATCTGTGGTCTACTGAAAGATGTATTCCATGAATATGTTAGTATACGTTTGCTCTTAATTTTATACATATTGGAATCCAGACATAGCTAAGAAAGAAAGAAAGAAAGAAAGAAAGAAAGAAAGAAAGAAAGAAAGAAAGAAAGAAAGAAAGAAAGAAAGAAAGAAAGAAAGAAAGAAAGAAAAATTCACAGTCTCAAATCAACAAATGCTTCCAGCATTTTTCTCTTTTTCATTTCAGGAATTCCTGTTTGCAGTGTATTGATATCATGGTCCTCTAAATACTTCTTACTGTTTTGTTCTTTCTAATTTGTCACTTATCTTGTCCTTCCTCCCTTTATTATCCACGTAAATTTTAACATTTCTAAACTAGACTGATTTATTTTTTTCCTGTGGTAAGGTACCATCAACTTCTATTTGAATTCTCTACAGCATATATCAGAGTATAGCACTAAATAATAATTGCAGTTTTGTTCTGTGGTTGACTTGCCATAAAGAACAATTTCCTAGTGAAATTCACCGCTCCCAGGGCACAAGGTAAGAGGTACATTTTAGCAATCGTAGACCTAAAAACAAAAGGTGAACAACTTCATCAGAGGCTTAACAGTGAAAGTGAATGCCATTTGGTCATGCTCTTCGTTTTTCAGCTAAACTTGGTCTCGGGATCCAAATGTAGTTTTAGTTTGGCGATATTGCAACTGTTTCTACGCACAGTAAATATCAGGAAAAAATGCTATATATGTTCACTTTAACAACATCATACTTTGGAGATAGTGAATATAAACGGTAAAGTAGCTCTTTAGAGACAAGTATCTTAATCTCGGACAAGCATGGTGAACCTTTTCACATTGGAAGGCCTCATTAATTTAGCTATAATGAAATAAGGCCACTTTCAGGAAACTTGCATTAGATGTCCTTAAAATGTACATTCTTTTATAAAAATCTAACTATTAATACTACATACTTAATAATTTCAAAAATGAAAACTATTTGTTAATTTTAAAGTTAGCTAACCTTTTAATGACATTTTGTGTCTGCTTTTTGTTGGAAAGCATCTGAATATTTGTTGGCAGCATGGAGGTCCACAGTTTCAGTTAATCCTCTAGATGGGCATCAGCCCTTTGTGGCTTTAAAGGCATCTCGATTTGGGTTAGGTAGGAGAATGTAGAACGATAGCAATAGTGGTTGAAAAGCAGGAAAGCATTTTGGGGGCATATTGCTGAAGGTGTCGGTATTCTACTGCATTTTTTTCATATTTCTGTTGGCTCTTTTTCAGCATCTGACAATGATTTTAAAATGTCATCCCCTGAGAGCTCGATCAAGTCCATCTGTAGCTCTTTAGGTGCCTCCTTGATATCCACTAGGTGAGGCTGCAATGCTAAGTTGAGTGTGATGTCATAATTCTCAAAGTCAGTGAGCCTTTCCTTGTATTCTCCAATTACTAGGTCTATAACTGCCGAGTATCCTTCAAATGATTTGCATATATCATCCTTCTCATCAATGACCTTTGCTAACTGGGGAATATGTTCATCTGAAATTTCTCTTTTGAAGAAGAACTATTTCGAAAAAAGATAGCTTTTTGCAAAATGCTTAAATTTTCTTTTTGCCACATATCATATATAGACTAAGTTTTACCTTACAAAGAAATATTCAAGTTGTTTGATTTGACATGATATCACGCAGAAATCTTGCATTCCTACAGAAATCTTCTTTCAATAATTCACATTGCTGATTCCATTCTTCATAAAATTTAACTATCTGTTCTTGCAGAGGTAAAATTTTGGCTAACACCCTGTCCTTGTGATAGCCAACACACTTTAGAATAATAGGGCAAATCCACACTGAATACTTCATGTTTCAACTTTAGCACCTTACAAAGCTGACTATGCCTGTTGCACTTGCAGGAATATAGTTAACAATACTTATAACTTGTTGCAACATGTTTCTTAAAATAGTAGCTTTAGCACACAGGTTTTGCTGATGCAAGATAGGATGAAAAGAAATGAGCACATCTGGATCCGTTAATACTTTGTGCAATAAACTCCTCATGTTTTCCTTCATAGAAAGTGTGCTGTCTTGGACATACACTCACTAAATTTACCAAATTCAGTCCAACTTCATGACATTTATCTTGAAAGTTGCTGGATATTTATTTATTCCCCATGCTCTGTTAACAAGAGTGCCCAAAGCGAGTAATTTTTTGTAGCAAAGAAAATATTCATACCCGAATGAAGTATTAAACCTGGGTCAAGTCAGTAGTTAGTATCAGTTGATTCTCCCAAAGCGATCGAATAATATATATTTCCCTTTGGAAGTATTGCATGAGGTTGAAGGCTAATTCATGCTGTCATATCAGTTATGGTTCTCCTTGAAAGAGACAGTTATTTGTACTTTGGAACATTATCAGGGTCTAAGCATCCCACAACTTCAACAATACATAAACTAATTTCACAATTTCTACCTCACCTAATGCTTCCCTTTTGTCCCCCCGCCCCCAGAGTAGATAAGCTACTTTAAAACTTGTTTCGGTGGCATTATTGCTAGGTCTTATTGCTGCTTGAAAGAATTGTCTCTGCTTTTGCTTTTCATCTTTTAATTTCTGCAATACAATCTTTCATGCAACTCCTGCTATTTTAACATATTTGTGGTCCTTATGAGTGTTATAATGCTGATGAGCACTGAATTTCTATAATGTATATTGCAGTATCACAAAGCAAGCAGATCATCTTATCTTTATCAGAAACAAAATACTATTGCAATTTTCAATCCTCATTAAAAAATCTGTTTTCTTCCTTCAGTATTCTCTTGGTCTTCTTTGACATGATGGGCTGCTAAGTAGGTAGAATTAAAAAATACTGTTGAGCTGTGCAACTATTCACAAATTCCACTTCAGACAGAAACACTGGCATAGTCAACCCCCATAAACTCTCACCAACCAGCTTTGTGTGGTAGTGGAGCCAGACAGGCGAGGATGGGGGTGGAGGAATTAGAACTAAATCTTGAGTATAGCAGCTGTCAATTTAGCCCTTACAGTTTACTAATATTCTAATTATACCAGTCAATCTGGGAAGAATATTTCATTGAAAATTATTTTATTATTTGATATTTTAAATATGTTCATTTTAAAAATAAAATAAAAAGATAAAAGACAAAAATGTTTTAATAAAAATAAAAGGATTTGCTCTGTAAAATTTGGATTCAGTCAAAAGGCCACATGTGGCCTCAAGGCCACAGGTTCCCCTCCCCTGATCTGGGACATTTGATTTTCAATATTTGTTTCTCTTTAAATCCTAAAATCCTCAAATGACTGTATTTTTCAAAATGCCTATATTATTAAAAGAAATCGTGGCCTTTGCTACATTACTTACCATGGTCACACGTCTCTTTAGGGAAATTTAAGAGAGTTATAACAAAAGAATAATATTTTATACGTTATTAGTTTAAACATAAATTCTCAGAACTGAATTATAATGATTGCATTCCAAATGAATTTTCTGTATATACTATTCATTTAAATGCCCAGGTAATCGTCATTTTGATGAAAATAATAAATAAACACTAGTAGAAAATACAATCAGGAAAAGGAGAATAAAACATGCACCTGAATTTCAGTTGATCATGGACTATTTAACTGTTGGTACACAGTTCTGCAGGAAGAAAGGCAATAATGTTATGTATGTTAGGTATTATAATTGATGTTAGGTATAGTCAGCATCTAGTGATAATCAACATGCTTTAAGGAAAATGAAGATAATATTCCTTCATTGAAAAGAGCTAAATGAACTTCTTTACATAATATTAATAAGTTTAAAATTCTCTTTCTAGTCCTCAAATTTTAATGAAATGCAGATCACTGCAATTCTTCATGTTAAAGAACATCTGGGATTGTTCCTTAATCGAGTAAATTGGGTTAAAATATTGCACTTTTATTGCTAGCTTAATAGCTTAAAGAGGTATTAAACATTTAATTATTAACCTTGACATGAAAGAATTGGAGAGATTTCTTAGATGATTTAAGGATTTAAAAGTTCTCTCTTCTGAGTGAAGTTCATATGCTGGGATAAAGTAGATCTAACTAGCTATCTTGAAATGGGCATTGGACTTTAATTGAAAGAAACTAATAATATAGCATACATATATATCAAACATTACTTGAGGAAATAGTTCAGAGGAGAATAGGTGATTGGGAGTTAAATATTAGTAAAATCATCATTACTAAATAATAAATATAAGTCAGCCTAAGTGATTCACTTATTCAAAAAATATTTACTGGATGCCTAAGATAGAGAAAGCCATATTTTAGGCACTGAGATCTTCAAATAGTTTCTCATAACATTTTTATTCTACCAGAAAGAGATGCATACAAATACAGATTTTTTTTAAAGGGAAAAATAAATAAATAAAAATAGTTACATATTAATTGGCAATATAGGCAACGGAATACAGGTAAATGTTTGATAACCAGCTCTCTGAAGCAAACAAAGCAAGAATCCTGGGTTGCAGTGCTTGCCATTTTCTGTGGTGTAAATATTCCCAACGTGACAGCTTTCAATCTACCTATGTGACATCACTGAATACATAGCTGCAAAGAGGTATGCCACTAGCCCTAGTGGGCTGTGCTAACGTGGTTCCATCACACACACTGTGATAGGGCTGCTTTAAGTTAAAGAGTCAGGAAAGACCACTCTAGGAAATGACACTAACTAGAATCTGAATAACTGGAAAAAGTCGTGTGTGCAGCTAGAGACACTCTATTATGAGCAGGGAAAACAGCTGGTGCAAAATCCGTAAGCCAGTACAAGCCTGAATTGTTCAAGGAACAAAAATAAGGCCTGTTAGCCTGGAATATAACAAGCAAAGGTAGGATTTAAAGTAGAGTTAGAAAAGCAGCCAAAGCCTTTCATGCAGAACTTTCTAATAGAGGGTATAGAAATTGGCAGAGATGTCAGTGGAAGGTTTATGAATCATGTTAATTGTCTTGGTTAAAACTCATGGCATTTACTCTGAGCTGTCCATAGTAAAGTCAAAAGTTATTACAGAGGCAGGACAGACCTTGGCCTACTGATGATAAGAAGAATATAAGAAAATGGTTTGGAATTAGGTTGAATAAAAGTGTAGAATTAGTAAACCTGTGAGCATATCATGGCTAATTATGGCATCTAACTTAATACATAATTTGCTTTGTACAAAATTTACTTTTTCTGCTTTTATTTTCTGTAGCCAATTACCACTGCCTGTCATGTTGTCACTATTTTCATTTTTAGAAAGTGAGTCTATCATATAAAAACAATATAATCTAAAACGACTTCCTGATATTTTGACCTAAGAGCTTATATATAAAATAAATGATTTTTAAATTGTGGCTATAATGGCACATAACTGCAAGTATTAGATACCACAGACATAATATCTGGCAAATAAAATGTTATGGACTCCAAGGGAACTGCATATATTTCTTACTCTATTCAAAAATGTCCTGTAACTCTAGATAGAATTTCCCTGGGCTATAGAAAAGCACAGATGGTATTAGTGTTTATTAGATCCATAAAGCTTGCTTTTAAAAACATATCTGAAAAACACTGAAGTTCTGCTAATATGGCAAGAATAGAGAGGTCAGAAAAAACAATGCAAAGTAGACATTCATTCATTGTGGATGGAAGAAGAAAAAAAATTTCTATTAACAAAGTCTAAGTGGAATAGCTTGATTAATAGAAAACATTAATTTATGTGGGGCTACATTGTAAAATCTGTTATAGATTGAGTTTATAAATGTATGAGACCAATATTGTCTCAACTGAGCCAAACTGGGAATTTGAGGTGATGTACCACCTCTCCAATGCATGGTCTACAGGAGGAAATTGAAGAATGAACAGGGGAAAAAGCACAGTGGATTGTGGTTAGCTTTCAAGTAGAGGTATGACAGAATGCCATGGAAGGAAAGAGTAGGGGCAGCATTTGGGATTTGAGAAAGACTTCAAGGAAGATGAGTTAGGTCTAAGTGTTGGAAGATAAATAGGAACTTGTCACTAAGAGGCAGAAGAAGGCAATCTGTGCATAACTGTGAAGATTTCTGAATGGCTAACATATGATCTACTTGCAAAAAGGAAGAGGAACGATGATCAAGAAGTTTAAAAACAATTTGGATTGACATTGTGTGTTGGTAAAAATTTGGATTTTATCTCTCCTGGCCTTAAGGAATCAGTAGAATGCTTTTTTTTTTTTCTCTTTTGAACAAGACTTTATTTTGAAATAGTTTGAGAAAACAAGTTTTTAAGTAGTGCAGACATTCCCATGTATTAATATCTCTGTATCCCAAGAACATTGTCAAAACCAAAAAATCGACATTGGGATAATACGATTAACTAGACTATAAATCTTTTTTCTAATTTCATCAGATTTTATAGTCACCTTTTATTTCCTTAGTATATGGTTCCATGAAAGTCTCCCATCCAAGTACTCCAAGAGAATCTGTTCACCGGTATTATGGATTCTTTCTACTCGGCTTGTTTTCTCTTCTCCCTGTTCCCGCTGGATCATTCCTATCAGCATTTAGACGTTCTAGACTTCCCCTCATCTTAAAATTATCCTTCTCCAGCCCTCTTTTCACCCAGCTAATGTTCTCTCTTTCCCTTTGCCTTCATAACCAAACTCCTCGAAAGTGTGGTTTCCATTTCCCAATTCATTCCCATCTGGTTTTTGCCTTTATCATTCATTTCCTCTCTCTTGGAGGACACAGATTATGGAAGACATTTTTTCCACAGAGCAGGAGATGGGGGTGGGGAAATAAATGGCTAGGAGAGGAGAACTCAGATTTGAGAAGCCATTTGAAAGTAAAGAGAAAAGGGTTTGATGACCAATTAATTATGGGAATGAAAAATGAGGTAGTCTATGATAATTCTGAAGTTTTAAGCTCCAAAACGTACGTATGTACAGTTATAGTAACCAAAATTAAGAATAACAAAGGGGAAACAGTTTCAGGAGAAGGAGAGACTGGAGATATTTTTTGGCAATATTAAAATTGAGTTATCCATAGGGTATATAAAAGCATCTAATTGAGTTGGTAAACTATTCAAAATAGACATTTGGTATCACAAAAAACAAAGACCTATTGGATTAAGTGGAGTATTTTGCTTAAAATTATTTTCTTAGAATTTTTAGGAACATTGATGGAATTAATCTCTGACCTCTATACTAGTTCACATTAAAAACAAGACCAAGTCAAAGGCCATTTTAGGTTGAGGAACTAATATAAACAATTCTTGGAGAGAAAACTGAAATATGGCAATAGCCTATTGTATAGCTATTTTGAAGGAGAATTAGTAGGCCAATAACTATTGCAGGGTTTTTCCAATTTACAGAAGCCTGGGTACTCTACCAAAAGAATAGAAGACATTTGCAATTCCACTCACTGTGCACATTTTCATGACTGGAGAAATCATTCAAGACACCACAATTAGCAACTCATATCTCAAGCTATAGCCCTTACTTAATTTTTGTCTTTTCTTTATAAAATAATGACTATATATCAAATAAACATAATACTAATAGTACATAAGTCAGGAAGTAAAATGTTTAACATATTTTATCTGATCTTTCCAACCATGCTTGGTTGTAGCTTGGTGGGAAAAGTAGTAATGTCTCCATTTTAAATATTTAAAAGCCTTGAAACCAGAAAAAATGCAAAGCACCCGACACAGGGTATGAAGACATTTTTTTTTTCTTGACAATAAATAGTTTAACTTATTTTCCTCTATATTAGACTAAGAAATGGAGTCTCTCCTCAGAATCATCTGCATTCTGGTATATCAACTTAAACCACAAATGCATGATTAAAGGGCAAATATAATCCATATTTATGTTGCTTAAAAAAAGATATGAATCCATAAAGTAGTGCGATCATATTTACAGAATTTTCAATCAAACCATTCTGCCAATTTTTAAATATGCTGGTAGCAACAAAGAAACAGATGTCTGGTTTTATTCCTTTGCCAGTGATATAGGAAAGGAAAACTATTAATAAGCATAAATTCTACCCAAGTTGAAAGACATGGAATATTCACATAAATGGAGTACATTTTGCTGCATCCTACACTCAAGAATGTATGAAAAATAATTACATAGTGAAGAGAAATAATAGGTGCCAGTGAGAGACTTCAAACTTATTAGCAAAGTAAAAGGGAGGTGCAATGTTAGATCCAGATAAAACAAACATAAAAAAGAATGAAAAAAATCAACAAAGTCTACCAAAAATATTCACATTGGAGTAATATATTTTTTTAAAATAACCATGGGAAGTAAACAGAATTACATAAATAAAAGAAAAACAATGATTACTAAAATAATATATAATAATAAAGTCTGTAGTAAACAAAGAAATTGCAAATAAAAATATCATTGGTATTTGCAAAAGGCAAAATTGATGTGGCTGGGAAAAATATGGGTTTACAAAATGCACGCAATGTGCATGTTCAGAAGGAAAATTGGAAAAATGGCTTACTTATCTATGTCATTTATTCCTGCAAAAGAAAACAATAGACTTCAAAAATAAAACAGTTCAACTCATGGTTAAAAAATTTATCAGAATAAACAGGAAATTATAGCTATACGAAAACCATAATTAAGAAAACAATTGAGGACAAATATCCTGACTGAATTGAAAGCTCAGTTCTTTGATCCTGCACACAGATCACTCTAAGAGTGATAGTCCAAAAAATTGTTTTAAATGCCTGTAGACTTATTGTCCATGATTTTACTTTTTAAAGGCAGTTTTTTAATTAGAAAAGGAAATAAATAGGTTCTAAGGGTGCAAACTGTCCTTTGCCCTAAAATCTTAAATGACAGTACCACTGCTATTTATATTTATGTAAATATAATTTAGGCGCATACAAGTTTCGGGGGTTATATGAGTAACAAGTTTATGTATACGGAATAACAAATAAGCAAACAAAGGGGAAAAAGTATATTGTAATCATTAACTGTAATAGAAATGCAAAACTTAGGAGAGTACCCGTTTTTAAAACTCAAATAGGAAATCCAACAATGGCAAGATGTTTAATCAAAACAGTTTAACAAGAGAATGAAAAAGTATGTAGCTATTAGAATTTATAAGATTATGGGCTATATTAATACAAATATATATCAGAATAAATAAAATAGTTGGTATTTTAAAGATATTCATCTTTTCTCCCAATGTATAAAATTTTAAATAAAAATATATATGGAGGGAATAAGTTGCTGTAATCAAATGAGTGCTCAATAAATGCTACCAAAATATTAGTAGTTGAGGTGACAAAACTATGCAGATAGATTAACTTGGGCCCATGTATAAAATTATTTTGAAAAACAAATGCTCTAGATTTATTTACTTAACAAAGATTTATAGAATATGTGCTAAACAAAACAAACATTGCAGGGAAGCCAACTTCACGGAAACACAGAACTATATGGGCAAAAAGGCACACATGCTTTCTTTTCTGATATGCTGAAGAAAACTACAAAGATTTTGGAAAAGCCCAGTAAAATACATCCATTTGCGAAAACTAATACAAACCTATGCACATCAATAAATTTTGAAGAGTTGCTGCTTCTGTTGATTACTGACACTCCTAGGATAAAGCAATCAAAACTAAGAAATGATTTGTCAGCCTCTTGGAAGCCGGAAGTAAAAGGAAACACCAGAATCCTAGCTCTGGTACTATTGTTTCCTACTGCTGGAAAGAGATAAGGACATCAGCATTTGTGACACACTCAATTTTCTCCTCTTTGAAAATGAAACTGTGAGTATTCCACCATGCTGTGGTTTGTATTACTTGAGCTAAGCATATAAGCAGTTTTAAATTGGAAAACATTATGCACATGTAGAATACTGGAATTTTTTTTTTATAGTTTAAAATTTAAAATACAAGTTGTTTCTTCTCCTCTGATATAAAGTACAGCTTTCATTTCATAGTGTCACTCTCATATACTTAATAAGTTTTATTAACATAACAATGCACTGCCACGGTCCCAGGCACTGTGCCTGACCCAAAGCAGACACTCAACTAAAATATCCATTGAACCTAAATCTATTTTGAGATACAATTGAGATCTTCTAAAATAAAAGAGTTTTTAAATTTAGAATCAGGCATGTTTGTTCAGAGAATTATAGGTCTCCTTTCACAATAAATCAACCAAATCTGTCTTTTCAAGCAGCATGTTACTCAGGGACAGGGGCACTTCACAAAGAAACGGAAAATAAATCTGGATAAGAGACTCCACGGGAAGAAGTTGCAGAGCAGAATGGGAAGGAGCAAGGTATCAGCAGAGATCAGCGCCCAAGAGGCTTAGAGTCAAGTGGAAAGGGTACATAGAACAGTTTCTTGCACCCACCCTTACATCTCTGACAGTCAGTGGGCTTCTGAACTGCTAGGGAGACTTTCTACCCCCCATGAGTCCCAAAGCTGCTGCTGCCAATGGACAAAGCACCAGGTTCCCAGCCCCCCTGGGCTCATTCCCGTCACCGCAGACCTGAATGGAGATGACAGGCGCCATATTGCTCCTCTACCCATTATGCACCATTAGGACAATGGTGGGCTATAGTTCCTCAGTTTTCGGCTTGCTTGTTCCCACACAAACATTTCCCAACTCTGGCCCAGACTGCGGGAGTCACAGGGGTCCAGCACATTCTGGGGAATCTGTGTGACCCCAGATCTGGGACATTCCAGACAGGCTACCTTCTAGAGAGAGGGACAGGGAAAACCAGAAGGCTGGCTTTTCCTTAACCAGACTTTTTTTCTCCCCTTGCTGCAGAGAGAGACAAGCTAGCACCAGTGTTGAAAAAATCATTACTTTAAATGTTCTTTCACCACTATTTTGCCATCCAAAAGACATCTCAAAGACACCATGCATTTCACCAGCATTTTTAGAGGAGTGGTTTCATGAGCTCACAGCCTAAGATGATTCTCACAGAGATTTCTATGTCGAGTCCTAGCTAAGGGGATATTTCGAAGAAGTCAGTCCTAGAGCCTTTAAAATTACCATTCTTTAAAGAATTATCTCTCCATCGATCACCATTACTTCAAGAACGGTGTTCCCACATAGAGAGAGACCTGTGGCTTCAGAGAGAGACAATTAAGCCATAGCACCAAGGCTTCCACAGAGAGTGGGGTTCAAACCCTTCCCCTTAAAGTTCTGCAGCAAACTATAGGGTGCTTGGACTGAGGACCTCCCTGCTCACTGGCCCTCCCCAATGCTGTGTGCCTCTTGGCTGCATCAGAGCAGGGCACACCCCAAAGTGAAGGGACATCAAACATGCCTAGGCACACCCCATAGGCAACACGGGACCAGCATGCTTCTCCCTGGCATGGTCAAGAATTGATCTTCGGGGACTGGGGGACAGGCCCACAGGCAAGATCCCATATGCCCAGGGCTAGTCACTCAGGGGCACAGAGGGGAGATTTGTGGACTAATATTGGGAGGACAGGGAGCCCACATGGGCAAAATTGAGAAACGAGTGCTGTCTGGATTAACACAATAGGGTATATGTATACCATGGACTACTACTGCTACTTCACCATTAAAAAAGGATGACTTAATGCCTTTTGCAACAATATGGATGGAACTGGAGACCATTATCCTAAGTATCTAAAGAATGGAAAAACAAATACCACATGTTCTCACTATTAAATTGGAATTAACTGATGTTCACTCGTGCACATAGAAGGAAGTATAATTCAATGAAAATCAATCAAGGAGAAGGGGTGCCATGGGGGAGGGGGCACAGGGTATGGGCAAAAACCTACCTACTGGGTACGATGAACACTATTTGGGTGAGTGGCACATTTATAACCCAGCCAAGCATTACAAAAGCGATCCATGTAACCAAAAACATTATATTCTCATAATGCTTTGAAATAAAAAATAAATAAATAAAAGAAGTTTGCTCTCTTTTAGAACTTAAGTAAATTAATTACAAGAGAATAGCAATATAACTGCCATGAACAATATGATAATTAATAGAAAAAATTATGGGGGAGAAATGACTGCAGCTAGGAAGAAGCAAGAGAATGGATGGAAACAAGGCAAATTGTATCTCCAAAGGTCAAGTGAAGCGGAATTGCAAATAAAATCTGATGATTTTAATCTCTGTGTGTACTTATTATAATATAGTGAGTTTCTGGTGGGAGTGATGGGCAGGAGGGATAAAACACCACCCTGAGTAGCCACCTTCTAAGCTGAACTATAAGGGCAATGTGCATGAATACATAGATCAGTTCTTGGGAAAAAGAGATGTGACCCCCACCTAAAAATTGTTCAATTTTATTCATATTTCTTTGAGGCAGGTAAGCATAAGAATAGAAGACATAGGTAACATCTTTATGTAGGGCTAATCAGTCTTTTTCCATGTGATTAATTTATATTTCTGAATATTATCTTTGCATATTATACCAACAATCCAAAATGTATACAGAGGAGAGACATCGAAATGCTAAACAAGTTAATCTAGTTAGACATGATTAAAGAAACCAGGAATGTTTAGTCTATAAAGGGCAACATGTCAAAGAGACATCATGGTTGTCTTTTAAGATGTGGCAAAATTGTTACATAAACAAATAGAAGTATTTTCTCCTTGATACCCAAGAGTAGAGCTAAATCCAATGGATCAGTGTTAGGAAAGATTTCACCTCACATATAGGAAATAATTTTCTAACGACTCAAATTATAATCAGTTACTGTTACCAACCAATAACGCATATATAACCTGCAAACTAATGCTTATAAAATCAAGTCTAATTTCAGTTCCATTTTTAGGGGCATGGTTTGTGATGCAAATCTCATATTATCTTGCTGAGAAAATAGTTTGTTAAATGCAATTCGGCAGCATCTATCACAAACCTTTTCAAAGGTTTAGATTCTTTAGATTCACTTAATAATTCTGATTTCATTTTTCCACACATGACCATAAATATATCTGTTCATGTTTGCACTATGAAGCATGATTGGTAATAGAATTTTAAAAGTAGAATTAGATAAATGTTCTACAAATGGATTATGGTACTTTTCATTCCATGAAATATTATGTACTTCTTTACCAAAAGGAGTAAGATTTTTGAGTGAAATTCTAAGACATTGTTAACGGGAAAAAAGAGGTTGTAAAAATTATTAAATTAAGGTTTTAATAAAATTCAGGTGTGTGAATCTGGACATGTACATACACGTAGATCCATAGACAATAGCAGAAAAAATATATACTAAAATGATAACAATGATTACCACTGAAGTTCAGAATAGAATAGAGCTTTAAAGCAGGAGTAACTGAGTAGCCAGGAGGATGGGAACACTTTTAATTCTAAATAATGCTATATTATTTAAGTATCACCTGTATAATTATTCTTAAAAAGAGGTTTGTTTCTTTGCTTTGAGAATTATTTAAAATGGAAAGAGCTACCTAAAAGAAAAGAGAGCTCACTGACTTTGTTTTCCTAAAAAAAAATCCCATAGATTTCCTACAAGCAAAAATACCTAGCAATGTATATCTATAGGGGAAAATGAGCTAGTGCATTCTGAATATTCTTAAGACTTCATTCGTAAAGCAAATAACATAAGTCTAAGCCAATATTGGAAGAAAAATTAAACCTAAGTAAACATTAATTAAGTTAGGTACCAGTTAAGATATCTGAATTGTATCTGCCCCATAGTCTACACATTTAAAATTTTCTTACTCAGCAGTTTAGCATAAATTATTTATTTCTTGATGGAACAATAACATGCAAATGGAGTATTCTAAGAAGATGTAGCCAAGTGTGCCATATTTTTAATAGCTTATCTGTGTGTTAATGTAGTTTATAATGCTTTCCTCTTACAGTCCAACTTCAGTTTTTAAGAAAAAGTTAAGAGTTCTGTTCATTCTGCTTCATGGGCTTGAGGTTCCATTGTCAACCTACCCCATACGTATGAACCATCTGTTTGTCATTTTTTGGCTTTATCTGAACATCTTCACAAAGAGGCCATCTGTTCCCTTTTTAAAAATATCTATTTATGGTACTTTCTCTCTTATCTATTTTACAACTCTTTTGCATATGTCAAAAAAATTCAATTACTAGCCACATAGTATGCCATCCACTCAGGAAGAGTCTTAGACAAAGCCCTGGGTGATCCAGAGTGCATGGGTAGCATCCAGAGACTAAAAACGCCATCTAAAATGAAGGGTGGGGGACATTGAAATACAAGTTTCACAATGCATGAAATATCTAATAGATGAGAGATTCCTTGGAGAGCCCTATGCACATGATTTCCAAAAAGCTGTCATTTCACTATGTAGAAGAACAATATGAATTTACATTGAAATTTATTTCTGCTATCAGTAATATATTCTTATTGCAAATGTGCACATTAGAGGAAGTATGCTTTTGGTTACTTTAGGAAGTGGGAAAAAAAACACACATAGATGTTTTAATGGCATTTGTATAATTCTGGCAAGTTTTTTAGGACAAGCTTACAAAGAAATTCTTGAGGTTAAATATGAAGCAAACTTTTAATGTATCAGGGCGTTTGCTAAAAGCAGAACACTATGATGAACATAAAAAGCAGAAACATTAAAAGCAGTAAACTCTTTATTGTCTCTGCTTCCCTGGGAGAAAAACACCAACAGAAGAATTCTGTAGATAAATGATTGTTTCCAACTGTGTTGGGAGCTTAGAGTTGTGAGATTATAATTGGGACAACAGATTCAGACACCATCATCACTAGCTCTTTTTGTTCACATTTAAAAATACAAAGTCAAAAGGAATTTACTAAAATTTCCATATGTGTAGTTTTATATATATGAGGTTAGAATTTCATATATATATATGTATAGACATTTGTATAACTATATTATCTATCTATAAATCTATGACTTTTATCTACAAATTTATTTCCAAGTTGCATTGATGATTGATGAACAAATGAAGGGTATCTAACAAGCATTAGTAAATTTACTTGGAAAGCAAGTAACATGAAAGATTTTGGTATAATAAAATTAATAGACAGGTACAAAAAATTAACACAAATTATGCAAAAGATGTTGTAATAAAAAGAAGGCAATGTGTTAAATATAACAGTAGCTATGAGAAAGCACGAAGCAAGCATGAATCAACACGACCTATTAGCCTAAACAGAGGGAGAATTTTATGAAGCATAAAAGGAAATATGTCTGTTTCTTGGGAAAGGATAGTAGTTTTTCCTAGCACCCGTGTCTAAGTGAAATTTCCTACATACACCATAAACAATATTCCTTTTTTCTCCTATAAGACCATATACTGGTGACTCTTAATCAATCATCCACAGTCTGTTACTTGAAGTGGATTCACAAATGGGCTCTCAAATTGTGACTTCTGTAAGGAAGTCAATTTGAGCCAAGAGAGCCAATGCAGATATATACAAACATGAATGTCGTAAATCTGAAAATAACCACCCTGGTCTAGAGCAGCCCTCTCTCTCCACCTGCCTCGAGCAGATATAAATTATTTTTCACTAATTTTTGATGAACAATACAGTCAGATGTGATTATTTCAGTGACGCAATACATTTATTAAAATTTCACACTCTTGTCTCAAAGCCCCCAACATCACCCTGGCCCCCAAAGCAATCTACTCTTCACCATCTCGTTGCTTGGGTCCCTTTTCTCTATGGGCATGGTCCTTGAAGCACTGACGGCACTATTTAAGGCTAAGGTACGTTCTGCAGCACACATTTGACCCAGGAGGAACTTGCATGTCCTTGCCGTGGCAACCCAAGTGACAGCAGGTTGCTTTGGGAATTCCCTCTGTCACCTTAGCCCTCATGCTCCTGTCCCTTTCTCATACTCTGAGGCCATCTGTGAAAGGCAGGCCTTAGGGACAGTTCAGTGCTTTCCCCTGCCCTTGACATGGGAAGGAGTGAAATTATGGATGTCTATAGCTTCAGAAATCCTCCATCTTCCCTTCCGTCATCCTGTAGACGTGGTCTAGGATTGGGGTTGTCAGAAGTGATTCTTTCCTAGCAGGCCCTGCGGTAGCTCGCTAGCATTCCGAAGGGCCTTTTTCTGAACCTAGAAACGTGGAGCACTTGGTTTGCTCTGCTTGCCTGCATTGTCAGGGAAGGAAGAAACAGTCCTCAGAAGCACTTTATAGCTGATACCATGTAAAAACCGATTTTTACTACATTTGAGGCAACACACTCTCAGAAGTGGTGTCTCTGTGGTAGAATATCACACATTCAGTCTCTGCAAGGAAGCGGTAAGGCATGCTAGTGTTAAAGAAAGACGCCCTATATGCCAGAAATTGCAAGTTAGTTGCATTATTACTGCATAAGAGAATATGGCCAGGACAGTAAAGAGTTTTTCAGTTCTTTGCAAATAACAAAAAATTGATTCAATAATTTGAAAATATTTTTTTTCAATATTCTGTACCATTTTTTAACTTGAATTCCATCAAGAGCACTATAGAATAATCTGGTTTTTAAAAGCATATTGCAAATACAAGAGGTTGACCAGCAAAGTGTTAAATTGAAGGTCCGTAGCTATTTCCTGACAGGTGAAATTGCCATTGCTGTGTATCAGACCAATAAGATCCATGACTGATGTGTTTTTCTAGACCACTGCTTAACAGGTCCCTTTTGACTGTCTTCTGTCTGTACCTTCTGCTTTGGGTGATACAGTGTCATGACAAATTGAGAGTACCCTTGGATAAGTTTTTCCCTTCTGTACTACTCTTCTCTCTCTTCACTTTTTTGTCCTTTGAATCTCAACTGATTCAAACCCTCCTTAACATTTGTTTTTTTATGTCTTCTTTGTGGCCAGACTGCACAGACTCAAGAAGCAGCTCCATCACTTACTTGCAATGTGACCTTAAACAGATTTGTTTAACCTAACTTTGCCATAACATCCTTATTAGTCAAATAGGGATAATAACAGTACCTTTTCATTGGGTTGTTAGGAAGGTTGAATGAGTTAATAAGGAAGGATAAAGCACGCAGACTACAGAAATGCTTTCTTTATTGCACTGAGAACTATGTAAGTGTTAGTTAGCTATTATTACATGTATTATTGGTATTGGCATTTTATTATTGTTGTAGTGTTGGGAATATAGGATGCTTTGGGATACACTGAGTTCCTATTATTATTTTTTTTAATTCTCAGCTCCTAGTACAATGCTAAACACACACACACACATGCACACACACACACACTACCCACACACACATCCATGCACACTCTTTATAAATACTTGTTGACTAACTTGATAAATGGGTATAGCTTATTGATGTCTAACTGTCAAGGTTGTTATTTCTACTGGATCCACTACCAGCAAAAGGAAAGCTGATAATGGTAAAATAAGCTCAGACAGCACTCAGAAGTAGCTGTTTTTTTACTGTCATGGCCTTAGAATTTGACTAAATGTGCAGAGGTGGTAAGACAATTTACAGTTAGCTACATAAATCAGGCCAAGCAACAATAATATTCCAGACGCTTAGATGCATCAAGAATTTCCCTCACTTTAAATGTAGTAATTTATTTTTCCAAAGAAATACCATGCAGCAGTAAGATAAAAACAAAAAACAGAAAACAAAACAAAAAACCCACTATGTGTACTATTGAAGAAAAGAGAAGACATACTCAAAATTGGTAATGTGAGGAGTGTTTAAACTGGGATTATTTAAACAAGTCTTAGGAAAACCAAAAATGGGAGCCAATAGCCTAAAAGGTATGCCTAAAATGATGAAGGGGGAGAAGAGTTTATGGGAACCTGGAAAGAGAGGTGTGTGGAGGGGCCACCTTACAGGAAGGGCAACCTCTGGCAGGCAGATGCAGTCAGCTCACAAGGAAGAAGCCAGGGGAAAACTATGTACCTTGACTTCTCTCTTTCCTCTGATACCTTCTTCTTCCCTCCTTCCTCCAGAAAGTTCTCTTCATAGCCAAACAACCAGAAGCCAGTGGAAAGGAAGGTCAGTATTAGTGCCCATACAGGTCAGTTCTGTGAACACGGAGCAGGTGGAGAAGGCTGAAGAATAATTTGCTGGGGGAATGTGGGTGGCAAAGCAAGCACATTCAATGCATGAAGTCCACTAAATTTGGGAATCATTGGGTTAAACAAAGTTAAATAATTTTCTCTGCTGCAGGATTTCTCAGATCTTTCAAATGCTAATGCACATTACAACTCTCTAGAAGAGGGGAGAGAATGTGCCAAGCATGCCAAATGTGTTTAACCACACAACCCCTCCTGTTCTTGTAGAACAGCTTGAGGGACTCTTAGCCCATGCTACATTTTGGAAAATCTTGGGTCCCTCATAAATGTCCAGGGTTAACCAGCTTTACCCCAAGTATTAAATCAGTCTTGCCTGAAGAAGGACTGTCTTAATTGGTAGAGTTCATATAGTCCCCTAATTATAGAACTTTTAGAGCTCCAAAGGATTGTGCACTTTCATCTATTCTCATAGGTTCATTCCCACCACTACAACAATTGCAACAATTGGCAGATACAATAATGAAGACATTGAGATATGAAGTGGCCTGGCCAAAAACCAGAGCTAGTTTACCCACACCAATCTCTAGACTTGGTCTTGCCACTAGTTTTTATAGGGTTGAGACCATTATAGAGTTTTAAAACCAATTTCAGAAAGCAATACGCATGTAGTTCCTATAGTAGATGGTATATCCTATTTTCTGCACTTCTAAGATTTTGACTAGGCCTCTATTACTTCCGTGGGAAGCAAATAAATTTGCCCCTTTTCATAACTCAAAGTAGAATCCAATAATTCATTGCCTTCAAAATTGGTTCTCCCAATTTTTTTTTTTTTTTTTTTGTCAAACTGGGTTCTAAATAAAGTTCTCAGTACATAAATGAACACAGAGTGTTGTGCAGGTGGGTTTGCCCTCGGTAACAGACACAGCTGTGCCTATCAAACGCGAAATATGGTATTTAATTTTGGAAAATTGCTAACGGCAGGCAGGATCGTGCAAGAGAAAGTCACCTTCAACTGTCACTCAGGAAGAAACAAAGATATCATGAACAGTGTTATTTTTCCAAATGTTTCCAGGCTAGAGTTGCATTCGGTGTCCTTCCAGAACCACTGAACAATGAAATGGGTAGCTATTTGCCAAGCACATACAGCTGTGTGTCTGTTTGCCTGGGGTGGATGTTGGGGGGAATGAAGTTAGGGGAGTGAGAATTGAGAGTACTGTCAGCCCATCCTTAATATGCCAATTCAGGTGGTCAGAATGGATTCTTAGGTGGAATATGCATTCATGTGCAGTCTTTACTTCCTGCACACTGCTTTTCCTCATTTATTTTATCCTTTACCTTGGCGCTGTTGAAGCAGCAACATTTCAGCACCTTGCAATTACTCTTTTGGCAACTCTGGGCCGTCGTTAATGAGGAATGTGTAGTGGCACCAAGCACCTACACGCTTACTCACTTACACGTTTACGAATACAGGTGGCCGAAGCTAACCACTTATTCGGAGGCCGTTAGATGAATCACGTATTTTAACATTTGTCTGATTCGCATCCCCACTTTGCATGTAGCGGATTCTTTTCTCCCCAGTGAAATTTTATGGAGCTTTACTGTGGAGAGCAGATGTCCCAGTTCTAGCGTTACATGGCGGACTGGAAAGGATTCAAAGGTGCTCTTCCAGTCTTTTAGGCATAATATGTCAGTGTTAGCACTCGCTGATTATACAGCAGACAAATAATCAAGACTGAGGCATCACAGAAGCAGCTGGTCTTGCATTGTGTAGAGTCCTGCTTTCTCGTCGTCTTATTGGCATTGTAACCGAAAGCACGAAGTCTTCCTTGTTTCAAATATTTTCTATAATACTTCGTGATGGCAATAGGTTGTATTTAATCATGTTTTAGTTCACAAATTGTTGCTTTTTGTATTTTTTTTTTTATTTTAGCCTATTATGGGAGTTCAAGTGTTAAGGTTACATATATTGCCCATGTCCCCTCTCCCCCCTCAAGTCAGAGCTTCAAGTGTGTCCATCCCCCAAACTTTGCACATCTTACTCGGAGTGTTTGTATATACCCATCCTCTCCTCCCACCTCCCACCTGCCCGACACCCGATAAATGTTACTCCTATATGTCCACTTAGGAGTTGATCCGTTAATACCAATTTGCTGGTTGAGTGCATGTGATGCTTGTTTTTCCATTCTTGAGATACTTCACTTAGTAGAATGGGTTCCAGCTCTATCCAGGAATATACAAGAGGTGCTAGATCACCATTGTTTCTTAAAGCTGAGTAGTACTCCATGGTACACAAATTATTTCTTTATGCATATGTGTCTTTATTCTCCAACTGTATCATCATTTCAATGGAGAGTCAATTGCTCTTCTGGTTAAATTCACTTACCAATCTTCTTTGCTCCTGAAAATAGATGAGTAAAAGAACCAAATTTGAAATGGCCATCCACGTGAGTCTAATTAACATACGGTATATACATATGTATTACAAAGAAAAGCTAGATTTTTCCTGTGCTTGACATCCCTAAAATATACAAAAAATATCTTAGTCCCATGAACACAAACTTCAGAATGTCAATTACATTTACAATTATGAATAATAGGGAGCTGCCATTCCAAAGGGAAATTATAAAAGAAGAAATGTTTCATAGATGTTTTTTCAGCAAAAACAAATGATTTGCATGTTTCCACCAAAAGGGAGTAAAGCCTTTAATATGGAATATCCCCCAGGTCTCCTTTTTGGAAACAAAATTCATAACCACCTGCCATTTGATAAAAATCTAATAAATTCCTAATATAGCATACATTTCTCCAAAGCATTCACTGGCATTCTCAAAACAAAAAAAGTGGAATAGAGGTATGGAATCCTCATCTGCACAGACAGATAAAGATAAATGCAGTATGTTTTAAAGATGTGTTTCTTTCTAATAGAAATAAACATCAGAAATATTAAAGTGAACATAATAATAGTTTCAACTATACTTTTACTCTACCAGGTAGATTCAAACACTTTTTAAAATGGGTGTTAACTTTATTCATAACTTTTTCGTTCTGTTTTTATAGAGAATATGCATAAATACTGTGCTTTGATTCATGCTGTTTTATTTCTATTATTTATCCAATGCATATGTTTTTTTTTACTGATGATATAGAGGGAATTTGGAAATAGAAGGGAGGTTATTGACTCTTTAAATAGTTAAATAAAGATCACCTTCACAGGTGTTTGGGGAGAAAAATACACCATGCACAGAGAAGCTGAAATAATGTTTTTCCCTAAGTGCTGGGCACTGGGCTGAAATTACAACAGCCTTCCGTGTTCAGTTCTGTTACAATTCCATTAAGGCAGCTGCAGAGATTGGGAAATAGCCATTATCATAGAAAAGTGACCGCATTTATTATACTTTGTGCTAGATATTGTGTAAGCATGTTATGTACATTATTTCATTCACTTCTTTAACCACCTATGAGATTCTTATTTTATTTCCACCTCACACATTGAGAGACTAAAGCTCAGAGAAGTTAAGTACCTGGGTTCATATGTGAACTTACTTCTTGTCTCCTATGCTTGGGCTTATATTTCAATTGACAAATATAATAAATCTCTAAAGAGAGAGATTTAGAATTTTAACATGTATGTAATTTATTTATTTGCTGATTCCAAGAGGCATCTTTATTTTCCCAACATTAAGCTAAAGTTCATCTGAACTGTCTTTTAACCAGCTCCAAACAGTGGTTTCTGGAGCATTTCTCCTTTTATTTCCCCTACTTGTAGATATTTCTCCTACTTGGAGCTGTAGGTGTTTTTGCATCTCAGAGAAGTAAACAAAAGGTGTTTTATCTCAAAATACAAAGGAAAGAAATGACCAGTGTGGAGATTCCACAAAAAAAGTGAATTATTTACCAAGCTAACTGGACGTTTGCTGTATTCAGAGGCTTGCTGGGATTGCAAAATCTAGTTATGGGCAAAGAGTAATGAGTATAAAAGGTCTTTATATAGTATAAAAAACTTTTATCATATTATTAGTAGCAAATAGATTTTATAATGTCTAAAATGTTATAATTACTTTTGTCTATTTTTCTTAAAGTTTCCTTATGCCATAATTTGGCTATATTTGCTTTATGATAATCACACTCTTATCTTTGTAATGAATTTTTAAGGAAAAGGCAGAATCATGTAAATTATGCCTTTGGAAAATGGGCACATTATGCATGTGAATGCTCTCTCTTTACTAATGAGTGTAACGTGGCAGTATCCAACTAAACTAGAGCAGATGGGGTTCTACGTCTTGCACCAGCCTATGCCATTCTTAAGGGGAATACTTTTTTTTTTCACATAACTTTAAGTAAAAAGAGTGGGATTTGTGGAAAGATGGCATAATTGCACAAACAACGGAGAGCGTGACCATTCCGATGGCCTTTTCCTGCCTAGCATTTGCAATGCAAAACCTTACTGTTTCAGGAATGAGGCGATAGATGGAGAGTGTTTGAAATAAGACAGATGAGTTGGAATCCCAACATTGTCATGGGGGATCGCTGATTCTCAGTGTCCTCATCTGGAGAATGGGCATAACCATCCATGGTAGCAATCATTTCCAGGGATTCTTGTGAGAAGTGATATGAGTTCTCAATAAATGCTGCTTCTACTACCATACCAGCTGCTGCTACTCCCTCGATTGCTATTGGTGTCTCTGTCCCTCACCTGTCGCCAGGCACAGTGCTCTAGTTCATGACCTCATCTATTCAGATCTAGACTAACACAATCATTCCTACATATCCTCATTGCCTCCCATCTCTGTTCTCTCTAATTTATCCTGCAAACCACTACCTAATTATACATTAATAGTCTGTTTTAAACTCTAAGCAAGTGGTTTTTGTTTTTTTTTTCTTTTCTATTTTAAGTTATAAATAGAAACCTATGCTCTAAGTCAGTGGTTCTCAACCAGGGATAATTTTAACCCACGGGGGACCTTTAGCAATGTCTGAAGGGGACAATTTTAACTTACAGGGGGCAATTAGCAATGTCCGGAAGTATTTTTGGTTGTCACACTAGGAGTGCAGGTACTATTGGAATCTAATGTTGGAGGCCAGGGAAGCTGCTAAATATCCTGTAGACCAGACTCTTTCCCCCAAAAAAGAACTAACTGGCTCAAAACATCAAAAGTACTGCTGTTGAGAAACCCTGCTTTAAGTGAATACTGATGTTATACATGCAATAAACAACAACATACTAAGATGAGCATATGAACTTTAAACAGTGCCTGAGAGAGCATGGCCTGAGCCCTCTAACCTCCCCTTACCATTGTGGGAAATTCCCTCAGTATTTTTGTAACCTGGGAATATATAATCAGCTATATGAGCACTGTATTTAGACTTTGGGGCATACAAAATTAGCTATTACTACCAATTAAAACGTACAAACACACCTGCATTAAGGCAGAAGGTTAGGGCACTTGATCTCTTAGCATTTCTCTCTGTCGTGATACCTATAATTGCATATTGGAACTCTTCAGATGTTCTCCATTGCCTACAAATGAAGTCCTCAGTTCTGAACATGGCATCCAACGCTTTCCACAGCCTGTTTCCTGCAGGGTCTGCCAATTCTATTTCTCATTTTTCCTGGCATGAATGTCTGCTCCACACAGCTTGGCTTGCTGGTCCATGCTTATGTACACCTTTATAACCCTCCACCCCATCTACTAGCCCTTTCCCGTCTCCCAAGACCTCAGGGCACATGACCTCATGTTGTTATTATCTGTTCCACTCACTTGGCCCTTAATAAAGTAAGTTGGGTCTTGTTTCGTTGTGCCTTTATGTAATTACCTTTCTCATTCAGAGCTCATTACATCTCTTAAAGACATGGATAATGTAAACTATGTTTTCATACTTTATGTCCATCCTTCTCCATTTCCTTTAAGACACCACACTTGCCTCCCATGGAAGGTACAGCAGCAGAAAGTTGCTCCCAGGTTGGTCCTAAACTGTTTACCTTGACATATTTCTCGTATCACATCCTGCTCTACTCTTAATCAAATCAAGGGTCATCCTGAAGTCAGGCAATGGAAAGCACATTCTGAGGCTGCATCTGTATTCAGGGCAGAGAGGCTGTGATTGATTAGTGATGCCTGTCAAGAGTGTACCAGAGATTTGCCATCCCTGCTCTTTCCTTTCCCTGGTATTATCAGTTCATTTGCAAATTTCACAACAGATTTGCTCTCCAAAATAGATTTAAAATGTGGAATCAGGGAGTGTTCTGTAGACAAAACAGACTAGATCACCACATAGTTCGATCTCATTACTTGTCACCTTAATCTGGGGTATTTTAGTCCCTGGTAAAAGAAACCTGTCGCATGCAAGGTGAATAAATAAATCAGTTTGAATGAATCTGAGATGTAATCTATGGATTCTATGGAATCCAATAAGAGGAAATTATCTGGGACTGAGGAAAAGGCACTCTATTTTATCTTTTCTCTGTTTCACTCTGAGTGTCTTCTCTTTCTTCTATGTGGACTTTCACCCCAGATATCCTTTTATGGCTCGCTCTCCTGAGCAAGCCAATGTTACTTCTTTAAGACAAACATAACAAATACCATAACTCCTCAAATGAAGTATCCTTATTTGAAAATCTCAGTCTAAACTCACAAACATCTCTCAATTCCAAATCAAAATTGACCCAGATTAATTGAAATTGATCAGTGATTGCCAGGGGAGTAGAATAAGGAGAAATATGATTGCTAAGTGTCCACTCCTTTGGGTTAAAGTAGCCATGCAAATCTCAGGAAAAAGACATGTGATCTAAAAATAGATATCACCAACAGCATTGACTTCATCAGCCTTGTCACACGGGCAAAACAATCTGGCAAAGTGAGAATTGTCTGTCCACTACAATTAAACATGCTGGCTCTGACATAACTTTCATGACAGTACAATTGGTAAAAGAAAGACTCAGATGTAAGATGCAGTCTGTATGATTCCAAATGTGGGTCCTTTCCACATCTTCAGGAGACCTAGAAATCTGTTCTTACTACACAAGAGAACAAGTTAAATGTCTTTGTGTTAGAGATAGCCAGATTCAAAAGTATAGCAAAGTAAAAAGTAGTAAAAATAAAATAATGTTAATAACTACTAGCATTTATTGAGTACTTTCTATGCACAGGCGTGTGCTAAGCGTTTGATATGTATTTGATGCATTTAATCTTTTTACAAACCCTATGAGACAGGGATCACTATTATCCCAGATGACCAAACAGATGCAAGAAGAGAATAAGTCAACTACCTAAAATAACAAAGCTAGTCGATGATGAATCAGGGTTTAAACCCAGGCAAAATGATTCCAGAGTCCTGTCCTTTTAATAACCAAAGATTTGACTACGGGTATCCCTAGGGAGAGAAGGAAGCCAGGCATCAACTTATTGTTAAATTGTACAAGCCTAATTCATTAAAACATGTATATGTATGTGTATGTATACACATATATGTGTGTGTATATATGTGTATATATAACATGTATGTGTATATATAATATATATGTGTGCATATATATATATACACACACATTCTTTCTGTGTAGATGTATAAAAATACACTTAATCTTTAAAATGTTCAAAACTGAAAATTCATGGCTTGTGGTGCTTTTTCTCTTCTCCTTTGCATAGAAAAACTGCCTGCTGGTACCTCTCCTTTTGTCAGAGACTGATAAGGGCTGTACAATCTTGTAGTCAAAACATCTCACTAAAAACCTTCTTTGGCGGCAAAGCCTATCTAGGAGAGTGTTTGGTTTCCTGGCTGCCTTATTTGTTTACAACAATGCTCTTAAAATTGTCTCTACCATCTGTGTGAGGTCTAGTTCCTTGAATGAGAATGAGATATTAAAATGCCATCCAGATGTCTAGATGCATATCCACATTAACATATTATGCAAATTGTCACAAGGCATTTTTTTTCTCTTCTTAAACAGAAAATATTTTTAGCCAGAATGTAAGAAGTAAATCTGCAGAGGCAAAAGAAAATTTTTAAAAAGGTAAAGAAAACAAGATGCATCAGATTTGCATCCCTTATCTTTTTATAATCGTATCTTATGAAACTGTAACTTGCAAATGTTTTGTTTCTATTACTTGGAGAAGAAAAAATGGATACCAAGAGAAAGAAACAAAATTCACCTTGAAAGAGGAAAAACAGGATTTCAGGATATACTATTTTTTATATGAGAAATGATATAAAAATTAAGAATGCTTATTAATTCAACATGCCCAATTAATATATGGCATATATCATCGTTTAAAGTTGTGTACCAGTTCTCCATTAAAGAATAAGTAAAACTTTATTTCAGATGCTTTTACTATTTAAAAATTCTAAATAATGGCATGTTAAAAAGGATTCCATGTTTATGGGTTTATTGTATGAGGTATGAACAGTGGAAAGTTTCTTTAAAATGTTACAAGAATTTCCATTAAAAATATAGCATGTTGACATTCATGATAAGTAGTCATCTTAGACTTCAGAAAAATTAATAGTATGACTTGTGAAGGAAAAGTTATCTGATTCATTCCTGGATTGACCTGGATTGAACTTGATATTTCTTCTAATTTCCATATTCCCTTTTTAAATTCTGGGTATTCTTGGTGGGAAGATGAGTGGTGTAAAAGTTTTTAGCTCTCATGTAAATTCAAATTCAAAAGTTTCTTTTTTCCCCCTCATCATAAAGAAACAAAGAATAATGAATAACAGCATTACTTTTAAAATTATATCTTGCAGGCTGGGTGTGGCAGCTCACGCCTGCAATACCAGCACTCTGGGAGGCTAAGGCAGGAGTATCACTTGAGCCTCGGAGTTGGAGTGATAGTGAGCTATGATGATGCCACTACACTCTAGCAAGGGCAACTGAGACTCTATCTCAAATATATATATATATATAGCAATTTCAAACAATTATTCCTGAATGGATATTTAAATTGCAAGATGAATTTGTATTTATTTATTTATGATGAACTCCAGAACATGTTCCGAAGATAACTAATTCACTCTCGCTACTGAGACCTTGACATAGAGTGCAGAGGTTAATCTAGGGATGGGGAACCTGTAGCCTTAAGCCCACCTGTGGCTTTAAGGCTGGAGATTCCCCACTCCTGGTTTAAAACAACATCATCAAAACAAAACTAAGCTAAAATCTTTTCAGGGTCATGTTACCTGTGAGCTTGTCATTAATGATAGAGTTTTCTTTTTTTTCCTCAAAGTTGACTCAACAGACAGACCATTAACACCTATTTAAAGCCAGTAAAAGCAGTTAATGCCTCCCAAATTTGTCCCATCAGACTGTCTCCAGCAGAGATGTGGCATAATAAAATGAAAATCTGTAAGAGATAACATTAGTGAGAATGCAGAAGATGGATTGAAAGTGGTCACGCCATAGCAGAAGGGAAGGATAAGAGTTTGAAATTCAAACTGACATTGGAATTGTTCACTAATACACAACGAATCAGCTAAGCCTTCTATCTTCTTCATTCCCTTACAATTAAGTTGTGTCGAGGAGTACAAAGAGAAAATGAAGATAATTATCTCGTAGATTCAGTTCAGCAAACACGAGCTCAAAAGAATTAGATGATCCAGACATCCTTTCCACCCACACACTTTGCTGATAAACTGTTTCCCTGTCCTGTCTACCTTGCATGCTGGCTTGGATCTGGGAGCTGTACGTCCCTCCCGTCCTCCTGGCATGCAAATAGCTGCAGCCAAATGCCAGCAAATGTGCCAAAATTCTTTCCAGTAGTCACAAGCAATACTAAAGGAAACAAGGTAATTCAACACAACCCTATATATTTTCCTTAAAAACGGACCTCAAATCCTACTAAGTCAGAATTCTAAGTGAAAACATAGACAGCATTTACTGCTATTGACTATTGACCTTTTATTTATTTATTTACTTTTTGTTATTATTTATTTTTGAGAATCTTGCTCTGCCCCCCCCACCCCCACCCCCCTGCCCTATCCCCGCTAGAGTGCAGTGGCATCATCATAGCTCACGGCAACCTCAAACTCCTGGGCTCAAATGATCCTCCTGCCTCAGCTTCCCAAGTAGCTGGGACTACAGGTGCACACCACCACCACCCACTATTTTTTTTGTTTTGTTTTGTTTTTTTTCTGTGTGTAGACCCAGTCTTGCTCTTCCGAGAGCTGGTCTCGAACTCCTGGCCTCAAGCAATCCTCCTGCCTCAGCCTCCCAAAGTGCTAGGATTACAGGAGCGAGCCACTGTGCCCTGCCTACCATTGATCTTATCTCTAAAAAAAGCTGGACAGGAACAACTGAAGAATTATAGTGTCAATAATTTTTAACCAAATCACCCAAAAGTATACTGTAACTGTTTATCTTCTATCCAGGATAATAATCAAGAAAGAAGTACAATATTCTACTTGAGAGAAGTTTGTATTTTAATTCAAAGTGCATTTTGAGAGAATTAGTAGGACAATGCAACCTGGCCTACTATGGCATTCTACATACAATTTGTATTTTAAATAGAAAATATTCAAGGTTCTGATCATCACCTAACAGTGGGAGTTTATAAATGCTCCAGTCCCAATTGTAAGTGGTATTACCTAGCAGAAAAAAAAATCAAAGGTATTGCTGGTTTGGAATGATGAACCACTGAAAAAGCAAACTCATCCCTCAAGAATGCCAATTTACAGAGTCTAATGCAAAACCCAGTTATTTTCTTTTGTTTGTCGCTTCACACTTTTATTTATTCAGCAAATATCTATTGATCAGCAATGATTAGGTACCAGTCACTATCCCACTCTGATAGTCGCTAGGGGCAGAGCTATGTGATACTTCTCCGTAGTACTGCATGAGAGAGAGTGGTCAAAGTCAAATCCAATCATTTCCCCTTCAGTTTCTCTGCCTTTCTATCCATCCTCCAAAGCTCATTTGCCAGATACACAAAAATCCAATTTTAATGCTGCCATTCTATAGCTCTAAATTCTCATTGAGTCTCATCGCCTAAAGAAAAAAATGGAAACTTTATTCAGAATATTTTGAAACTTTTCCTTGTCTGGCACAAACCTAACTTAGTACTTTACACTTTGGACTTTTCCAATTTCTCTTCAAATACTTGAAACTTCATTCAATCTGTCCCCCACCAATATGTTTCTATCCTTTTACTTTGGCTTGTATATTTCCTTCCTCTAGGAATGTTTCTATCTCCAAATCTCCAAATCCTCCCAATTATTTAAGAAAGCTAAGGCAAATGAAAAGTTATAAAGAATTAAAAAAAAATTAATGAAAGAAAACTTAGGCAGTAGCACATATGTAACTATAGCCCACTCTCTTCCAAAAGATTTTATTAGCAAAGGTCTCATTTTATTCTACTTAATGATACTGATGATTTTTAAACTCAAAGTATATCTCTACAGAAAAAAAGGCACAAATCAAATGTGTACAGTTTATGAATTTATGAATACAAAGCATGCAATTCAAAGAAATAGAATGTTGCCAACACTGCAGAAGGTCCCTTCCTATCCCCTTCCAGTCATTGTAATTCTCAGTGGCAACCAACTCTTCACTGACTTCTGACAGCGCAGATATTTAGTCTCTTTTTGTTGTAAACGGATTCACACAATCTATACATTTTTGTGTCTGGCTTCTTCCAATCAACATAACATTTATGGGACTTCTCTGCACTGTCGCATGTGGTTGTAATTTGTTCATTCTTGTGGCTACAATGTACATGTCTATCATGCAACCATGTCACAGCTCAGTAATTCATTCCAGTGTAAATGGACATTTCATCAATTTCCAGTATTTGACTAGCACGGATAATACTGCTATGAATATTTTACTTTATGTCCTTTGGTGAACATATATATATATGTGTATATATATATGCATTTCTTTTGGGTACATAGGTAGTTTGTAAGCTGCCTCATTGACCATACCAGACTGTGTCTTTAGGGCAATGTGTCTACCTGTATTTTTTTCCCCCGGTATATTGCTTACAATATTAATGCAATAAATATGAATAAGTATAAGTTGAATATATTAGTGTATAAAATCCATTGGAAAATGCCACCTCACTTAAAATGGAATTAATATTAGTTATTATTGTGACTACTTTAAATAATCTAGGTCATTATTGTGGTAATAGAATTCAAATATTTCACAGGATGTCACTGGTTTTCCACACTGACCCCAAGGAAGGTCAGTCATTTTGTCCTAATTGCTGCAATCTTTAAATCCAAGCAACAGAGGTAAGGAGGTAAAAACTGCAAAGAAACACCCACATATTAAGTAATAAGTATGTTAAAAGAGTCACAATTAAGATAATATAGGGTACACTAAATACAAAAGTCCATGTACTTTTCTAAAATGAGCAAATCTCCCAGTCAATGGAGCTGATTCTGGCTCCCAGAAGACTAATAAAGCCAGTGTATGGCTCTCACTAAAACTGAGATTTGTGCATCTCCACGTAGCTCAAGAGACCCGAGAGAGATACTGTAAATTTTTCCACTTGTAAAGGAAAAACGGGCAATGAATTTTGCCAGTTTTAACACCAGATTCACACATGCTCTAAAAGTGTTCAAGGGCAGCCAGTCCATATTTATAGTGAGTCACTCTTAACACTAGACCTAAACTTTCCAAACTTAAATTTATGCCTGGCCTTGTGACAATTAGTTATCGCTGCTGTAGTTAAACATGCTGTGAGAAGCCTGGGTAAAGCCATTATGGCATACACACCTGATCTCTTTAGCATTTTCTGTAAAATGGCACAGAAAACCACAAACATGTTCATTTGAACTGCCTTATCAGATGCTGCCGCTGATCTTAATCAACACTGAGCAGTTCCCCCACCCCACTCGCCCTTACTGCATTCTTCCATAAAATGACTTGACGAGCTTAATTTTTCTCTTACCCACCACTTCTGATGGGGACCAGTCTCATTACATTTGAGATTTTCAAAAACTGCCCCAATGCTCTGATTTTTAAGGTCAAAATGTCTGATATAATAAGACAAAAAGGATCTGTCGAAAAGTATTATCAATAGTTTGGCACTTAATGATATTATAAAGCATGCGATTAACACTTATCAGACAGTCCCGAAAACATACAAATAAAATAAAAACTAAAAAATAAATTTAAAATATTTAAAATTACCTCCTGACCACCTAAACCTTTTGTAAAAGTGTGCATGTTTGTTAGTTAACATGTGTTGAGTACATACTCTGAGCCAGACAATTATCTGAACGTTTTGCACACAATTTTTTCCAATTAATCCTATATCAACATTTCCTGTCACATCTCCTAGTCACCTTTTTTTATTACTCCAGTGGTTGGTGGCAGCTACCAGGTATAATCTGACAACATCTTGCCTCTGTGTCACAACAAATCTCCCAACTCTGCCCTGGGCTTCTGTACCAGAGTTGGAAGAGTGCTCTATGGGAGTATTCTGATACACACATGCAAACCTATCCATGCAAGACAGTAAACACCCTCCATTGGGCCAACCTTGGCCAACAGAGGATAGGAGGTTTCATATACTCCCCTCCTGGACCCCCTGGAGACAATTCTACAATGCCGGCTGCACCAGCCTCAAAGGGCCTGCAGCAGGGTCAAGCTCCAGTGCCCACAGCAGTGAACAGCCTGCAACCAAAACCTTGGATTAGCTTTCCCTCCTTCCCTGCTACATTCCTCCCATGCTCCCACTCCTTGAGACCGCTTCTAAGTACAAACCACCTGCGCCCAATCTCTTCTCTTAGGCTCTACTTTTGGGGAATATTCAGGCTAACCAAATCCTTATAAGGACCTGATAAAGAAGACACCATACCACCCCAATTTTAAGATGGAGATACCAATGCATGATGAGGTTAAGTATTAACAATTTGCCCAAAGTCACACAGTTAGTAGGTATGAAACCCTGGATACGAACACAGCCAGTCCAGTTCAGAGCCTTGTGCTCTTACCACTGGAGTGTATTTGGGGAGGATGCTCCCCCAAAGGACCATCCTACCTGGAGAGGGCAGATAGGCTATGATGCCAAATGCACCAAGGAAATACATGCATTTATGCATAAAGTAGACACACACATCCACAGCACCTGTTCTTTTAATGCTGTGTAGACCTTAAACTCTAACACCTAAGCCATTTCAGATTTCCTCCTACGAGTGTGCTCTTGAATTTCTTAAAAGTTAGAGGAATATAAGTAATGTCTGGTATTATAAAATTATGAGCCACGATTTTGCCCATTCACAGTGTCTTCATTCTACTGCCCAAGTTTCAGCTTAGAGAACAGCTATTTCTTGAGACAAAGCCCTAGAGACCCAGCCCTGCACGATACACTCACATTCAGTGACTTGGAGGAAACAGGCATTCAATTAGAGAAGCCTAAAATATCTGAGCAAATAAATCATACACCGATGTTTTTTAAAGTTGCATATGGAAAACATAATAATTAGCATTTAGCACCTACTATAAAAACTTTCCAGATGTAAAAAGCTGGAAAACATGACATAAATGTATTTTTAGAGGCACGTTACATTTTCAATAATGTCTTTTTCAGATTATCTATTTCAGGAGAAGTACCTCTAAATTTAAAGCAATGAGTCCAAGTATAAATACTCTGAAAAGCCTGATTTGGTACTTGACCACAAAGCTGCCTATTGATAACCGAGTAGAACCTAACGATGCCCACGGTTTCATTGCAACTTATTTTATTTTCTATAAGTGTTACCCTTAATGGCATCATATCCTTAATGGCTTAAGCCATTTCAAGCAAATAACATGCTGAAAAGAAAGTTTCTTTCTGTGGTTATCAGACTGTCCCCTAAAGTATATAAAACCTGTCAGTTTTTCTTGTAAATCTGGATGATACAAAGGGATTAAATTTAGCATTTTGAACCTAGGCATCAGTGCAATCTGAAATGTTTATGGGTGTAACTTGCTTTTAGATATATATATATATATTTTTTTTTTTTTGAGACAGAGTCTCGCTTTGTTGCCCAGGATACTAGAGTGAGTGCCGTGGCGTCAGCCTAGCTCACAGCAACCTCAAACTCCTGGGCTCAAGCGATCCTTCTGCCTCAGCCTCCCAAGTAGCTGGGACTACAGGCATGAGCCACCATCCCCGGCTAATTTTTTCTATATATATTAGTTGGCCAATTAGTTTCTTTCTATTTATAGTAGAGACGGGGTCTCGCTCTTGCTCAGGCTGGTTTCGAACTCCTGACCTCGAGCAATCCGCCCACCTCGGCCTCCCAGAGAGCTAGGATTACAGGCGTGAGCCACCTCGCCCGGCCTAGATATATTTTTTAAAGAGTTGATGGGATATATATATATATATTTTTTTTTTTGGTCAGGGAGCTCCAACTGTTGAATCTCAGGCTGGTCTTGATGCTATGATGCTTGATATGAGGTGGCAGTGAATCTCCTGACCACAGTGGGGACTGCATCTATCCAGCCTCATAACAAAGAAGGTCTAGGCCATCTCTCCCAAAGCCTTGAGAATCTGTGCCTGCACAGATGCTGCTGCTGCTTTCATACCTGCTGAGACTGGCTGATGGAAGTGCTAGTTTTCTTGGGGGCCTACACATTATCAGGATGTTTCCACCCACCTGTCTCCTCCCACAGTCTGCAACAAATTCCATCTGAAGTGCTGAGAAGCCATAACCCCCAACTCTTTTATTTTTTCCAAGGATATTTCCTTGGTTAGTGTTAAGAGCATCATTTACCGGGTGTCGGGTGGGTGGGAGCAGGGAGGAGGGGATGTGGGTATATACAAACACAATGAATGAGATGTACAACGTTTGGGGGATACTCATGCTTGAAGCTCTGACTTGAGGGGGGTGGGGGGCATGGGCAATACATGTAACCTTAACATTTGTACCCCCGTAAGATGCTGAAATAAAAAAAAAAATTGGAAAAAAAAAAAGGTTAAGAGTATCATCTTGGATTCCAGTCCCATTTCTCCCCATTCTCAGCTGTGGGATCCTTGCTAGAACCTTTCCCTATTTCAGTTTCACTCTTTGCAAAAGATTGGCCATGACATAGTACCTGCCCCAGGGTTGTTGTAAGGAATGAATAAGATGTTACATGTACATTGCTTAATACAGTTTGTGGAAAACAGTAAGAATCCATAGATTTGTGGATTATCTGTGGCTTGGATCCAGAAAGTCTATTTCAAAGCCAATCTTTAGTGCATGCACAACTAACCTTGGTGTTTTTCATTTAGTTCCAACATACAATGTCAATTTCTGGGTTATCTTTAGTTGCTCACTTCAATTCAAAATAGGTTCCATGAAATGACTTTGTTCTCACTTCTTCACAGTTAATACCTTTCCCAGTTTATCTCCTTGATTATTTTTTTAAGAGAGAGAGTCTCACTCTCTTGCCCCAGATAGAGTGCCATGGCGTCAGCCCAGCTCACAGCAATCTCAAACTCCTGGGCTCAAGCAATCCTCCTGCCTCAGCCTCCCAAGTAGCTGTGACTACAGGTATGCACCACCATGCCTGGCTATGTTTTCTAAATATCTTTAGTTGTCTAGCTAATTTATTTCTATTTTTAGTAATTTATTTCTATTTTTAGTCTCACTCTTGCTCAGGCTGGTTTTGAACTCCTGATCTCAATCCTTCTGCCTCGGCCTCCCAGAGTGCTAGGATTACAGGCATGAAGCACTGTACCCAGCCCCTTGACTTTTTTACTCACACTTTACTTTTTACCTTTTCTCCAGTCTATCTGTATTATAATATCAATCTTTTTCTCCCATTTATTTACTGTACTCTTAATTCACAATTCCTGCCTCCTATACCATTTATGTATTCATTGTTTCAATGAATATCATCAAGAGTTTGCCATATGCTACATAGGAGAATACCAGGAAAAATGAGAGAGAAATACTTCTATTAATATTTTGTCTCTTGTCCCTCAGGTTCTAATTACCTTTAACACAATCATATTAAATCTCATAGTGAATAAACATATGTCTTTGAAATATCAGGCATCATAAGGACTCACATATACTTAGATAAGGTTATTTATCAAACATTTACAGAGATGTATGCATTCAAGGTTCAAACAACACTATTGACTTCTACCATGTACTTTTATTATTTTTCCCCAAAATATGATTACCTTTCTCCTATGGTCATTAGGCAAACACATGCAAACATAAACACAAAGGTACAGAACAAAGATTTTTCTCCCTCTTTCTATCTAAATGAACTTTATTAACTAATATTAAGGACTGAATAGACAGGAACTTGATTGCATTCACTGCCTTGGTCTTTCTATTCCTCCATGCATTTGCTTATCTGGTACAGTCTGTATTCTGAATACTTTTGCACCTTGATTGTTTTTGTAAGGCATTACATTAGAGTTAGCAATATCGAGTAATTAGAGTGCTTCACGGTGCACAAAATTGTAGTTATAAATGCATTCAGTAGATTATTTAGTGATTACAATATATCTTCATAGATTAGATAATTTTTCTTTGGAATGCATATAATGAAGACACATTTAAAGTCAAGAGGAATGAATTCACTGATTCACCTTAAATCATCTACCTTTTAAATATGGAAGCAAGGTAAAATATTGAGTTATACAAGTAATTTGTAGGTTAGAAAAGAAATAAATGTGTGTTTTTATTCTGAGGAAGGCATTTATCATTACCTTAGATGCTACCTAGATTATAAAATAATGAATCTATGTCTTCCCTGCTTGAATTGATTGGAGGGTTTCTAACAACGTGAACAGTATTTACAAAATGTAATAGATCTTCCCTTTGAACAAAATAAATTACAAAAAAGTAAAAACATGTTCAGCAATGCTAATGACTATTTCAACTGTTTAGTAGAGAGCAATGCAACTTTAGTCAGGCATTTTCAGGACAAGACTAGCTAACGATCAAGAAAATCAACCACATAATTCAAGTAAAACCACCGAAACAATACTTTGACTTGAAAAATTGAGCAGTGAAGATTCTACATTTAAATTAACTACTCTTCTATTTCACGAGAGAGACCAACTTGTTCATAAGGGAAAAATATAACCAGCAAGGGAAAACGAAATACCCAGGCCAGGTGACTTAGAGAAATGAAGGACCAACAGATGACAGCTTTTTGCATAAACTATAATTCCTCTTTTCATTTTAAGTCAAAGATCATCAGCAGCTTCAAGTTTGTTCTTTATGATTCTAATGCTTAGATGTTGTTAGACTTAAAATTAAGGTAAGGATTTTCTTTGGACATTTTTTTTCCTGGACAAATTAAAATTCATAGTGGAAATTTGAGACAACATGAAATATAATTTAACATTATAAGTACATTAATTTTTATTGAAATAAATCTAGTTTAAAGCGATGAAATCATTAGCACATCTCCACATATAATTTGTGTGATACAGAATTTATAAAAATAATTTTCTTTGAAAGAGTTGCAATTAAGTATTTTAAAATTGCTACTTGTTACATTGGTGGGGGTGGCCAATTGCATTGCTGCTTCACTCTTCCTGTTATGGCCTCAGTATTGGTGAAGTATATATTTTCCTGGCCCTTGACTTTGAACTTGTCTATGTCACTTGCTCTGGCCAATGATATACAGGCAGAAGTAACAATGTGCCAATGCCAAGCTTATGCACTAATAAAAGCCCAGCATGCCTTCACCTGCTCTTCTCATCTCTGCCACCACCACATGCAAAGCCTGGCCTGGTTATCCTGCTGGTCCAAGGACCATAACAGACAGGTGGAATAGAGCTTCCCCCTGCTGATCCACAGGTCTACAGTAAGAAGCAGAGCCACCCAGTCACTGCAGCCTAAAGCAGAGTGTCCTGATCAAGCCTTGATCGGTCACATCCCAGACAAGCTGCAGACACATGAGCAATAATAAATGATTATTTTAGTTTTAAGTCACTGAGTCCTGGGGGTTTGTCACCTAGCAAGAATGAGCTGATACACAGGGGAAATAAATAGAACATTTAGCTGTAGTTATCTAAACCTTGCTAACCATTTTTTCCCCATTCCCCATAACACAGTGAGATTTATGTTCTTTAGCCCTTCGTTTATTTAATAATTTTTATTATGCACCTACTAAGTGCCAGGCATTGTAAGATACATTGGGAATACACTGATGAATGATATAAATAGTATCCATGTAATGCAATGAGGGATAGAGATAAGAAATAATTAGAATACTGTTTGGTAAATGTGGAGGGAGAGGTATAAAGGCTTTGTGAGTAAACTAAGGTTTTCAGCCCTTAACTTAGCTGATCAGTCAGGGAATACGTTTCAGATGAAATGACCTTTCAGGGAAATCTAAAGGATGACTAGAGATGCAATCCTCTCTGCTCTCCTGGCAGCAATGGTCTCGGTTTGGGTTGGTGATCTAACCCAGGAGACAGAACATACTTCAACTAGCACCAGGTGTACTGTGCTTTAAGAAAGAATTCAGAAAGGAAACAAGTGAGATTCACAACAAAGTACTATAGCGTTCTTATGACTCCTGGGCACAGCCTGTATGCTGTTTCATACTCAAGAGAACCATAGTCATGAGACGCTAGCTAGGTTTGCAGAACTTCAGACAATAAAAGATGCTAAAAATTTCAGGAAGAAAATACTGGGGTAGGTCTGGCATGGTGGAGCACGCCTGTAGTCCTAGCACTCTGGGAGGCTGAGGCGGGCGGATTGCTCGAGGTCAGGAGTTCAAAACCAGCCTGAGCGAGACCCCGTCTCTACTAAAAATAGAAAGAAATTAATTGACCAACTAAAAATATATATACGAAAAATTAGCTGGGCATGATGGTGCATGCCTGTAGTCCCAGTTATTCAGGAGGCTGAGGCAGGAGGATCGCTTGAGCCCAGGAGATTGAGGTTGCTGTGAGCTAGGCTGACGCCACGGCACTCACTCTAGCTTGGGCAACAAAGCGAGACTCTGTCTCAAAAAAGAAAAAAAAAAAAAAAGAAAGAAAAGAAAATACTGGGGTTATATTCCAGCAAACAAAAAAACAGGAATAAAAGAAAAAGGAGGTATGTGATCTACTCAACAAAGCAATTAAATTAGCAAGGTATTCAGTAAAATGAGATCTTAGGATGAAGAATTATATATCATGTTTAAAGAACAATCAGTTCATGTTAGAAGAAATCTGTGGCCTGTCTAAAAACTGTTTTCAAGAAAAAAATGGTTTCTATTTATTAATTTGGAATCTTTAATGATGAGAAAGCTGTGAACCAAGAGTGTAATTGGAATCTTACTAACACAAAGAAACAATAAAATGCCTGAGGTGATGGATACCCCTATTACTCTGATTTATTAATTCACAGTGTATGCCTATAGCAAACATCACATGTACCTATAATAATTAAAAATTAAATTACATAAATACATAAAATTTAAAATTAAGAAAATAAAATAAAAATCAATATCCAAAATATTCCTTCTTAATATATTTTTTACATTTGAGACTATTTAATTGTGCTTATTGTGTATGTATAATTGTTCTAGTCAGCCCACGAATTATATCCAAATACCATCTCATTTATACTGATTAATCAAATAATTTGGCGTATATTTTAAAAATATATTTTTCTTCATTTTTCGGCAGGTATATGTATGAAGAGAAAAAGAAATTCCAGCTTTATTATCAAAACCCAAGGAAATCCCAAATTTTTAAAAAGTTTTTGATCCAAGTTATCCTTTCCCAGGAATTGTAACAATAAATAGTTTGATCCAGACCCCTAGTCTTGCAATGGTCTTTGTGGTTTTCTTTGATGATTGATTATAATCTTCATTCTCATCTTAAAGTTCTAACGGGCTGCAATTCATCAACTTTACATTACTTTCTAATAATTTTAAGGGTCAAATTCTCTACCTATTTGATGTTAATGGCCATGGCTTGGATGCAATAGAATTGTCCCTCAGTTGTTTCAAATACATCAGCTGTCTCAAGTGTATTGAACTGAAGCCCTTCCAGAAAATTGAATCTGATCATTTCCCACTCCTCTTCACTATCAGCATTCTATATTTCGTCTGTTGTTTTACCACCTGTTACTTCCATCTGTTTCCATGACTGTGGTTAGAATTGATAAACATTCTTGACACTGTATCTTACTCCTAGTCTTTTTTTTTTTTTTTTTTTTTTTTCAGTGATGACTCCTTCGAAGTCTAGCCCTTAGACCAGGCGTCCTTAAACTAAGGCCCACGGGCCACATGTGGGTGTTTTTGCCCGTTTGTTTTTTTACTTCAAAATAAGATATGTGCAGTGTGCATAGGAATTTGTTCATAGTTTTTTTTTTAAACTGTATTCCAGCCCTCCAATGGTCTGAGGGACAGTGAACTGGCCCCCTGTTTAAAAAGTTTGAGGACCCCTGCCTTAGACTTTTCCCTCATGTATTGCCACCAACGTAGACTCAATTTTGGAAAATGAAAGGAATAAATTAGTTCTTATGGCCATTTTACTTTCTTTTTTGTACTCTGTAAAAAGAATGCCACCTGAAATAAAAATCTACTAGGAAAAAAAAAATTGCTACAGATGTCATGAGTTGATGTTACCTTTCCATAGATAGTTCAAAACTAAAGAAAAATCACATCTAAATTTTTCATAAAAGTAATCCATCAACAAAAAATAATTACACCATATAGAATACTATTTTTAAGAAAATAAATATCTCTAATATGTTATCTATTTCTAGTCTTCTAAGAAACAATCATTTTTAACCATTTTAACTTAAGTCTTTTAATATTCATTACCATTTTCAACGTTAAATGTTTATACCAACTTTTTCTCTGTAATCAAGTTTAGTCAGGACCTATTTTTTTCTCTGTTATGAAAGATGATGTAGTTAGCTCATTTAAGTCACTTAGCATATTCTCATTCCATTTTTCTCCTGAGTTATGATAGTTTTTGCATAAATTTGATAAAACTACTATAACAAAGTACTGCAGACTGGGTGACTTAAAAAACAGAAATTTACTTTTTCACACTTTAGGGGCTAGAAGTCAAAGATCAGCGTTGCTTCCTTCCCAGGCCTCTTTCTTGGGCTTGTATTAATAGATGGCCCTCTTTTTCCTCTGTCTTCACAAAGTCTTTTGTCTGTGTAAGCCTGTATCCTAAACTCCTTTTCTTATGCCATTAACAATACCAGTTATATTGGATTAAGGCTCATCCCAATGACCTCATTTTAACTTCATTACCTCTGTAAAACCCTATTCCCAAATACAACCACATCTGAGATACTGCAAGTTAGGACTTCAACATATGAATTTTGGAAGACCGTGATACCACTCATAACATGATTGCTATTATCACTATTGCTGCTATTAATTTTATTAATTATTAATTGTATTATTGATATATTAATTATACTATTATTTTTATTAATTAAATTGATTTATTCAGCAAATTCTCATTGAGCAAGCCGGTGAGTTTAAAAAAAAAATTGTAGCCTTCCTGGAGCTAATATCCAAGTAAGAGAGGAGAAATACTGAATAAAAAATAGCATAATATTAGATGGTGGTAAATATTAACTAAACAATGAAGCAAAATAATTCAGTGGAGTGACATGGCCAAGGGCAAGGTAAAGAGCTCCTTAAGAATGATGGAAAGTGACAATTGAGGTGAACATGTACAATTATAAGAAGACAGCCATAAAAAAACTTGAGGAAGAATTTTCCTGCCAAAGAAACAACAAATGGAAAGGCCCAGAGGCAGAAAAGGACTTGGTGTGTAGGAGGAATACAAACTCATTGTTTGACCTCCAGTAATGAGACAAGTTCAGAAAGATAAGCGAATTGGAAATAGTTAGGGGCTTTTAAGGCCTACACAGGAATTCTTCTTTGAGTTTTCTTAAGTTTAAATAAATGCCTTTTAAATAAATGCCTCTTTACTTATTCTGTTAGCATTAGACAGTAGTGTATTTGTGATTCCTGTTGTGAAAGATCAGGTAATTAGTTCCCCTAAAACTACTCACCCCCCCATCCCTTCTGCCCTCTATCAACTATGTTTTATATAACATTTAGAGAGTCTATTTTGCCACTAAAATTAGAGCCACAAAGCATGCCCTATAGATACATTCCAAAATGAGAAAATTAATTATCTATCATTGTTATCATATAAATAATACGGTTGTATGAATATTATATATTGCAAAATCATGATGTATACTGGACTGACAGTATAAAACTTGGTTGCTCAGTGTGAGCAACTCAGAGGAGAGTTTTTCAAGTGTAAAACTCAACTGTGTTTTTTTTTTCTTTTAACTTTCTAGCGATTGTATAAAACGATAAACCATTTTAGTGTCTCTCATATTTGGATCACAGCTTTCTCGTCATTAAAGATTCCAAATTAACAAATAGAAGCCATTTTCGTCTTGAAAACCATTTTTAGACAAGCCACAGATTTCTTCTAACATGAACTGATTGTTTTTTAAAGATGATGTATAATTTTTCATCCCAAAATCTCATTTTACTGAACACCTGTGCTAATGTAATTGCATTGTTGAGTACATACCAATATCTCCTCTTTCTGTTATTCTTGTTTTTTTGTTTGTTTGTTTGTTTGTTTGTTTGCTGGAATACAACCTCAGTATTTTCTTCCTAAAATTTTTAGGATCTTTTATTGTCTGAAATTTGACAAAAATATATCAAATTAGGACTTTGTAACAGCTCCTTTTGTTTGGCTCTCAATTGGCTTTTTCAATATAAACACAGTTTTGATTCCTAATTTTGGCCATTATTCTCTATTATTTTACTTATTTATTTATTTCCTTCATTCTATTTTCAAAATATTTCTTTGAATTAAACACTATATCTCTTAATTTTTATCTGTCTAATTTTTGTCATCATTTAGTTATGGTTTGAGCAAGTTTATTCATTTAAAGTTTTAATATTTCTGTTGTTTTTTATTTTGAAAATTTATGCTATGTGTTTTTGAAGTATATTTTTCTTTAATTGTGACTTGTTTGGTAACATTCATGATATATCTTTAAGAAATTTTATAAAACCTCTGGTATATTTCATAAAATTCCACTTTAATATTCTCAGGCCTAATAATGATTTATTCTTTTTTAACTCTCTCTTTTTTTACATTTAATATAATTTAGAAAAGGACTGAAATCATGCAGTAACGTGAGTATATTGACTTTAATGTCCAAATGCCTTTTAGAAAGACATTCTTAACATTAGGCTTATAATAGGCCATTTTCTTGAAAAATCTACTTGCAAATGACTTGAGCAAATTAAATCTCTATTAGGGAAAAGTACACATATTAATATTACTTAATTAACCATTTAATTAAACTCATGTAAACTTCATACAAGTTTGATATATTTTTACAGTGATTGTACATAATTGTTTTTGATAAAGTATACATTCTAATGAATTGAATTTATTAATCACATGAAGAATGGGCTATTTAATTTTTGATTTCCAATCACCTGCTTCCCTTAACAACTGGAGAAATATCCGAGTTTCTAAAGATTTCAAGAATTTGGACCAAATAAAATAATTATATCATAGTATAACTTGAATTTTGGAGCTGGAATAATTTTGCATCTTTTGAATGACTTGTACATGTTAACCACAAGAAAAAACTGTGAATTGTTTAAATGAGGTTGTCTTTAATTGATTGCCTGAATGCTAATAAGCATGAAGAGCCATTTCTCTTCCAACCATGAAAGAGTAGCCTTGAATGGCATATATTGTTCATTTCACTTTTCGCTCCAGGAATGATGGAATAATCTGTGCACCACTCAAAGTTCTTAGACTTTGAGCTAAAGTTAGGGACCCAATGAGGTTTTGGAGGTTATATCCTTTGTGATGAGTGTGTCTGCAAAATTTAAGAAGAAGAGAAAGGGTTTTTCTTCCTGACACAAAAAAAGCCAAGCTATTCAAAAGGAAGACGATCGACTTCCTCCCCTTTCCTTCTTCTGTCCAATATATGGTTGCATCATCTGGCAGTGCAGCAACTACCATGTGAACATGAGTGTAATGCCACATGTTGATAATAATAAAACAAAAAGTTAGAAGCAGCTAGGACCCTTGGTGCGTTCCATGAGCAAAAGGACTGACCTTCAATTTCCTAATATACATTCTTATGTGTGGAAATGTGTATTTGTCTTTCTTATGTTACATATTTTGTTGCTTGAAGCTGAATGTAATCCTTACTGATATATAAACCTGATGAGCAACAGAGTAACTTAATTACTTAAACTCTCTAAGTTTCAATTTCTCTCATATATTAAGAAATGATAATATTAGTATACATCTTATTGTTATGATAATACAAGATAATGAATGTAATAGCTTGTGCACATCAGTTATTTATTGCAGAGTAACAGTTATGTCAAATCTTAGCAGCTTAACCACTTTGGTACGGCACTCACCGGATGTGAAACCTCGCCCACAGCCGGCACTCATAGTCCGCAGGATAGTTTGTGCTGTGCATTGACGACGAATCCGTTCTGCTCTTGTGTGATGAGGAAAGCTTTAAAGCACTCAAAGCTTGTTTTACTTTACAGACAGCTTTACTTGTAATGTAAATCAGAATAGGTAAAAAAATTATATATATATATATATATATGTTTTTATTATGTTATTTTTAAATGTTCACAATTTCATTTTGATATGTGAAAAATTAGAAAAATCATATCATGGCTGTAGCCTAAAGTCGACTTGCACATTCATCTGTGGCTGTCGACTATAGTCGACGCTCATACTGGTTAAAATAACAGCAAACCTTTTATAGACTCACACAATGGCTGTGAGTCTGGAATTCGAGTAGCCGGGCAGTTCTCATTCAGAGTAGTTCATGACGTAGAATCACATATGCAACAGTGCTGCACTAAATTGAAACCAGAGCTGCAGTCAGTTGAAACCTTGACGGAGACTGGAGGATCTGCTCCCAGCGTGGTATCCTCACAAGGCTGAGGAGTCGGTGCTGGCCGTTGGCAGGAGGCCTCAGTTCCTCCTTATGCAGATCTACCCATATGGCTACTTGAGCTACCTCACAACATGGCCGCTGTCTTTTTCCAGCGAAAACAGCCCCAGAGAGAGGCAGATAGAAGCTGTCCTCCTCATGCCCTAGTCTTGGAAGTCACACAGCATCATTTCTACCACATTCTACTGTGAGTAACAAGTCAAAAAGTACACTTCACAATTAGCAGGGTAGGAATTAAGTCTCCAACTTTCAAAGGGAAATATATCTGGCAATTTGTAGACATTTTTTTTAAATTACCATAGAGGGACTATAAACTTCCAGCCTCCTCTTTCCCCAGTGACATTCTTCCATCCTCATATCAACAGACACACACACACACACACACACACACACACACACGTGCATCTGTTTTCATGTGTCCTCAAAAAGACTATGTTGCATGTACAAAGTTAATACAGTTTTTGTTGTTGTTGTACAAGAAGTAAGATTAAGCTTTATTTCAAATTTAATAAAACAGCTTCCAGCTCTCCAGAGAATTCATTATTGGGCAGTGGTAAAATGTCAGCAAAGGCCATGGCTTGTTATTATAAAAATTACAGCATGCTTTGGCTCCAATCAAATTCCTTGAGATGTAGCATCTATACCAGCGAGAGGTAGATGTACTGGGGTTAGCATATGGCAAACATTGCTCTGATCTCTGATTCTAGAACTAAATGATGTGTGACTATAACAGAAAGAAACCAATTTCCATAAGCTTCGTGTGAGGAGCAGCTTCTTTACAGTCTCACCATCTGCTGCTAGTTAAAATTTTTGTGCCTGTAAAATGGTATTTTTACTCCCTACCCTCTACCCCTTTAAATTCTGTAATGAACAAGAAGAATTATTGAAAATGAAGAGAGCTATCTCCATACATACTTCAAAGCACTCATTAATGGAAGTAGAGTACCAATTTCATTTTTTGAAAGCATACTTCAGTTTCCAGCATACTGGGAAATTTATACTGATTATGAATTACAGTATCATGTTAAAAATGCCTTTTGATGCTTTATGATGGTGAAAAGAAGATCACACTTCTATGTCTTAATGATTAGTTACAACCTTCACAAAAACATCTCTGCATGTTTTAGTATAACAATTTGGGGACAAATCTAGTTAGCTTCTATTAGTTGAGGATTCACTGGTTTTATGATCATTTCAAATGACTTGAAAGTAAAGAGAGAGACACATAGAGACATATGTAAGACACAGAGCCCAGCCAGATTCTACAATTGGAGGGAGGTAACCTGGAGAGGTGGATCTAGAGTTTGGAAGCTTCGTAACCATCCTTGACTGTCTTCTCTATTTACTCATGGGATTATTTTCTACTGCTCTACTTCACAACTTTACATTACATTATTACATTATCATTGCCTTAATAATCTTTACCTATTAATATTATACTCAAATAATTATAGGGGCTTCACTTATGGTGATTTGCTCGGGCAACAATTGGTCTTCTGCCTTACACCACCTTGCCTGTAAGTTTATGTGTGTACTATGTGTACAAGCCAACCTTTGTTGCATAACAAACAACTGGGTGATATCAATGGCATTCAATAATATGCGTGCATTTCTCTACTGGCTCTGGGTTGTCCTCATTCTAAGAGGACAGCAGGTAACAGGGAGAAGCCTTCACAGAGAACAGCAGAAACACAATTGCTCAAGTCCATTGCACAAGCACATAGAAAATTTTTGCTTGTATTACATGCCATTGGCCAAAGCAAGTGACAGCCTAACCCCAAATCAAGAGACAAGAAAGTATATTCATGCCTTGGAGGTTGATGGGGAGGAAAGAAAACTTTTGAATAATAATCTAATCTACCACATTGTGATCTAAAAATTATGTTTTCTTAAGCCAAAGCTATATAATAAATAATGTAAAATGCTGTAAACCATTTTCAATGGCACAATTATAGTTTGGACACAATTTCAAAATAATTTCTGCCATAGCACTGATTCTCAGGGCTTACTGATGTTTACATCAATTTGATTTGGACTAAGTGATTTTAAAAGTAAAAAAAAAAATGCTTCTTTTTCTAAATATAAGGATTTAAATCATTTGTAATATCCTAATCAATGCATTTAATGATTCAAAAATACTATTTAAAGTAAATTGGTGTCTATGGCTAATCCTTGAATAAATTATTGGCATCATCATCCATTTAATCAAGCAACAAGTCTTTATTTAGGTCCTCCTTACGTATGCACACTGTCCAGTGCTGGGTTTACTAGATAAACAGAAAGAGAATGGGCCCCAATTTCATGGAATTTACAGATCATTGGGAAACAAATATGTTAGCTGACTGTGATTTTCAAAAAAAAAGTTGATATAAAAAAGTAAATATTAGAGAAAATACAGAAGGGTATCAAAGTTTATAGCAGGGAGTATAACACAAATCTACGACGGTAGGAAGGGTCTTTCTGACCAAGTGAGATTTCAGATGAGACCTGAAGGGTGAGTAGGAATAAGGCAGATGAAAGACATGAGGGAGCATATTCCTGGGAATGAGCATGGCCTTTGTGAACAGCCAAGAAGAATATCAAGTTCTCAGATGGCTTCATAGCAGAATAAAAGGTGGGAGAGTGATGCAGACTAACCAGGAAGGGCAGGCAAAGATGAAATCATGGGGAACTCCACAGGAATGTGGAGTTGGCCTAAAGCCTAAGTCAATGGCACCTTTTGAAAGGTTTTAGACTGTGGGAGATGGTGGTGGAGAACAGGAATGGATAGAAATCGAATTCGTGCAGCAGATACTTAGAATGAAGGATGAGACGATTTCAGTGATTGGATTATGAGGATGGTGGAGGAGAAGCAATGGGAAATATATGCACATGGAAAGGCTAGCTTAAATGGAATCGTTCTAGCAGTCTCTACTGACAACACGAAAAGACGGGCAGTTTATGCCCGTAAGACACAAAGTTTTTGTGTCTTTTTTGTCTTAAGACACAGTTTATGCCCACAAACCAGTGACGGGACAACCCCTGCCACGGGGAATCCCTTACTGGCTCTCTCCTTTGGACCTCACCAGCTACCTTTGGCTGTGTTTGACTTTTTCCATAAGAGCCGCTCTTATTCTCTGCTTTTTCTACTCCAGGGCCTCTCTGGCTGTCGGAGAAGAAGGCTTACCTTCTTTTTATTGGTACCAGGTTAGATTATTGAATAGAGTTCAAACACAGCATGGCTTTAGCTTTCTCTCATCAGTAAAAGGTAGATATGCGGAAAGCAAAAATCCCCAAGAGGGAAGTTAGAGGAGTCCCTGTTATAAATGCTGGTATTTATAGCAACGTCTTTTTGGCATCAGAACCATTCTGTGCCACCCTTAATAGGTGTCATTGTCACAACAGAGATTAAAACTTGCCACCAGATAAAATGCTCTAAAGGGCAGAATATTGCAAATAAGAATTATTCAGGAAAATTCCATGACCTCAAGTTAAAAGCAAACATGCATACATAAATAAATAACCAAACAAACAAAAAGTCTATTATCCATGGTGATGATAAAATATATTGTAGGACAGAAGCAGTTTTTCTATCAGAAAACAGATGTCCAAACCCATTTTGAACAACTTATTTCCTTCCCAGATGCTACTTATGCTGTGTAGCCATAAGTACCAAGAATAATCTAATGTCCTCATTCAAAATATCCAAGAACCAGCTGAAGAATTTTGAGTGGAAGATACTGCTAGCCTGTCAACATTTCAGGGCACTTGGGTGTGCTATAAAATTGTTTCCTTCATGTATCAGACAAATGTAGACAAGCCTAAATCTTTTAGGCTAGCGCGTATTCCTTGGGTTCTCATGAATGTTAATTTTGAAGTAAATAATGCACTAGAAAGAGAATTAACTGCCAACCTAGCACATGATGAAGCACAGATCTATCGGCTCAATTTCTCTGTCCCCAATGCAAGCAGGTCTCAGTATGAATCTATTCAGTTGTGAGTTCTGCATACTCAATTCAAGGTCTTTCTTCTGCCACAAAACTTATGCTATCATGCCATAAATTAAATCGCACAATTCACTATTTTCTAGAAGCATCATTGGAAAATTGATCTTTTTTTTCAGGATCCGACAGAGGAAACCTCATATACATATCTAATGCCCACTCTTCCTTTGTAAACTCCTTTCAAAGAAAAAGAGTCAGAAAGGGAGGGAGGGGAGAAAAAAAAGAGTATGCATTTGTGGGGGAAGAGTCATATTTTTGACTGAGGAAGACATTCGAAGACTATCTCATTTGAAGACTGTTTTGTTTGAAAGCTTTTCTGGAGTTGATTTAATGAAAATAAAGATCATGTTTCATGTTTGGTGGCAAGCATTGGGCCTGGCCAAGAGCAGCTCAAAATATGGTTTTAGGAAGAAAAGAGAGAAGGAATGAAGGAAGGAAGGAAAGAAGGTATGTAGGTATATTATGTCCTCTGTTAGGTCCTCCATAGTGGACATCTACTGTTTGATCGGCTGACCACCAATTCTTCCTCTCTGGTGGACATACCCCTCACATCACTCACTCTCAGTCCCTGCAGTTTGGGTTGAGGTGGACCCACTCTCCCCCAATCAGAAGGAGACATTGCACCACGGTGTGATGATTCAGTGCAGTCTATCCCTTTGTCTAGAGCGATTGTTGCATGGATAGGCCTGTGATAAAACATAGTCCAACCCACTATAGACACTAAAAAAAAAGGCATTTAATAGAAATATTGGAAAAGAAAAGATATCTTCTCAGCTTATACAACTAAAACTTCAATTCTGAAGCTGCTCTCGGAGATCGTTCATAGTGGACCTCACCAAATATGAAGTCCATCCAGAAGAAATCACAGTAGAATGGTGGAAGTGAGCAATCCTGGTCCTGGTGTTGTCCTTTCTGGTTTTTTTTTAAGCGCCAAATCTACGTCTACCCTTTGGTGCTTAAGATGACTGAATTATGTTTATGTTACTTGCAATTGGGGGTAAGGCAGGAAAGGCGTAACCCAAGTAACCCTGGGTCCAATTCTCTTCATAGTGTTCTCATAGGTCCTTCAACACATCTCTGCTGATTTTTTCCTTCATCATTAGTTCACAGTCTCTTGAAATAAGACACGGATTTTATTAACCTTGATATATTTAGAATTAGGCAAAAAGCCTTGCACATAATACATCCACAATAAATGGTACAGAAAGAATTATTGTATAAAACAAAGTGCAATGTATTTTTGGAAGGTCTAGTTTATTAATGCAACTACAGTATTACCGTATTTTGTGATATTTTTGAAAATGAGAGTGTGGATAATGAAATAATTATGAAAATATTTTGAAAATTGCTTTATATTTTATAGTTTACATTGATATTTTGTACCATTATCACAGTAGGGAAGAATTCTCTGGCACTAAAAAAATGTCACAAAAAATAATGAATAGAAATTTCTTCTTAGTTTATGTTTGTTTCACTATTCATAATGATTGTTTTGCTACTATTCTCAATTATTATGGATGTTAAAATGCATTTAATAGTTATCACTGCACCAAATATACTCCTCAGCCATTTAACAAGTATCCAAATTTATAGTTTTTATTATAGTTTGTTTTCCTGTTTCTATAGAAATAAGTAGCTATGGTACTCTATTTCATCCTTGGAGAGTTTATTACTTCAGCCATGGGAAAAAGTCAGTACTAAGTAAAATATGCTACTTTTTATATACAAGAATTGAGCAGATGGCAGAATAACAGATATAACCTAGAAGGTTCAATCACTATTAGTATTTTCTCTCACTGTGATTCACAGAGCCATATTAATCAAATAGAACATAATATGCATCATTAAGAAAAATAGCATTGGCTAGTAGAGATGGTACCAGTCTTGAAGAGGCAAGGTAGAAATGCATAGTGCCAACTAAATATTTGGTGATAATATTGATACTACAGTGAAAAAAATCTAATTAACAAAATATTGGCTAGAATAAGCAACAAAGTGATTAGAATTCCTGGGAGAAAATGTAATGTGGAAAGTTTGACAGATATTGAATTCTGGGGGAGTTGATAAGATCCTGGTATACTTTGGAAATCATTGGTTGAATTTCATCCATCATTACCCTCCCAAGAATTTTAAGGATTATAATATATTCTTGCTCAAAATGAAATAAAATGAATGAGAGTTTCTTGTAAAAGATACACTGTGTTTGGCTATACACCCAACATGAGTCTTGGGAACCACTGATGTGTAGACAAAAGTACATCTTGTACAGTGGGAATGGATTTGTGATGAACATCCCAGGATTCTCAAATACCCCCTGAGGTCCTGGCAGTGCTCAACGGTGCTAGAGTTCATCTCTTAACTTTGAGCTTATTTTTGACACGTTATCAAAGACAGCAACTAACTAATCTGCCCACCTTAGAGAAAATGAATAGCCCTTTAGTAATAGAAAGTTTTTTTCTTGGAACTAACTTCTCAAAAAGATTCATTCAGATAACTCCATTGACCAGTTTAACCTTTTCCCTAAGACTTCTTTCTCTTTCTGATAGACACCCTGATGGAATGTTTCCAAATCTCAAAGCTACCATTTAAGAGAATCAAAGATAATAGTACTTGCATTTCTCTGTAGCCTCATGAAGCACAAAACACTCATTAACAAAGTATGGGTAAATGTTAACAATAACATATAGAAAATCAAGCTGAACATAAGGGTTATATGTTTTTAACCGTATGTTTATAAACAGTTCATGTAAATGCATGACTTGACCTCCAAATACTCTTCCCATTTCTTTTCGTTGATCACGCAGTATATTCTGCAAGAATAACCACCAGCCTTGATATAGAAGTATAAAGTTGGGTAAAGAGAAAGTTATGATTATAAAGAGTCATCCCCTAAATATGATGGTTAATTTCAAGCTTGAAATTAATAGATTCATCTTGTCTTTAAATGTGGCCATAAAGACCAAAGTTATTGGCTGAGCTATTAAAAGGAAGATTCTAAGAAACATGACCACTCATGGTAATTAATTAATGGGGATTAATTTGAACACTCAAATTTGATATTTTTCCCACCCATCCTTTATGATGTGTTTCGCACCTCTCTGCCTTGTGTCTTCTTCTCTTAGTCTACCCCAAACCCCTCTTCTCATGTTCTGCATTCTGAACCTCCAAGCAAGAGGTCCGATAAGGCAAAGTGAGGCAACTTTCCTTCTAGTTTTTCTCTCTTCTCTCTTTAGTCCAGCTATGGGAGCCAAGAAAAGAGAAGGTGGAAAGTGGCATAATAAAAATGGAGTGTAAATTGGAACATAGGCTCTAACATGATATAATACAGCAAAATATAATATAATAATCTCATCCATTTTTTAATTTGTTTCAGGAATAAGTCACATATATTCACCTACATTTAGCTTTCCTTACCTTCTTATTCTCCTTGCCTTCTGATCCTAATTTCTAAGAAACACACCCACATAGCCACCTTCCAGAGCACGCAAATAGGTAAGTAGCTTTTAAAAATTAGTAGACACAAAATGCATATTTCTCACCTCTGCAACTCCTTTCCTCTTTCATTATTCAGTAAATCTGGGTTGCAGTCCTGAAAATCTTCATTAAAAAAAAAAAAAACATTCATTCTCCTGGTGATTCTGATACACTTGATGCAGAGATCACAGTTTGAGAACCATTAAAATAAGAGGCAAAAAAAAAAAAGTCAGAAAAAGGAAGGATTAAATATAAGAAAACAGATGTGATGGTTAATTTTATGTGTCAACTTGAGTGGGCCATGGGGTGCCCAAATTAAATGCTGCTTCTGGCTATGTCTGGGTGGGTATTTGCAGATGAGATTAGTTTTTGAATTGGTAAATCCAGTAAAGGGGATTGCTCTCACCCATGTGGGTAGGCATCTTCTACCAGGGGTCCTCAAACTATGGCCCTCGGGCCACATGCGGCCAATCGAGGACATTTATCCAGCCTGCCGGGTGCTTTTGCCGCCACTGCCTGTCCTGCTTAGCAGCCGACTGGTCCCGGGCCCACAGTGTGCATGTGTGGAATGTGCACCGCACTCTCCAACAACCCTCCCACGGTCTGAGGGACAGTGAACTGGTCCCCTGTTTAAAAAGTTTGAGGACCTCTATTTCTAAACCATTGAGGGCCTGAATGGCACAAAGGGGGGAGGAAGGAGGGGTCTGCCCCTTTTTTGTATCTCACTGTTTGAGCTGGGACATCTCATCTCATCTCCTGTCCTGGGACAGAAACTGTTGGTTCTTGTTTCTCCGGAGAATCCTGACTAGTCCAACAGACTTCCAAGGCTTTTACAACATCCTAGTGAAAACTGATCTTCATAATAGATATAAAGTATTATAAGAAACGCAGAAACATTCTATCAGAGAAAACACAATGGGTGACAGTTGTAAGTGTGAGTGCTTTTATGAAAGCATTCATATGGAAGCATCGAATTTGAACTAGAGGAAACATTAGATGATGTATTCTAATCGGTGATGAATCCAGGTTTTATGAATCCAGGAGCCCATACATTTTTGGGGAGGGGGATGAGGCAGTGCGATTGTTTGTAAGAAGAAGAATTTAAAAGGATGAACCCCAAAATATTGGGGCCCTTGAGGTTTTAGAAGTGACCTGTGCAAATAAGGGTTCCTGAAGCTTAAACTTCATAAACTTTATAACAAATCCATCAGTGTCTCCAAACTCTCTTTCATGAGGATGAGGGGGTTAGGCCAAAAGGGCTAAAATGTGGGCTATGTTCTCACACTGAGTCAGTGGTAGGACTTTGGGTCCCTTGACTCTTCATATCATACTCTCATATAATTGTATCTTCACTATTGAGTTTTATATACACGACTTATTTTTCAACTTCCATACCAGAAATGATGTGGACTCCCACAGGGCTTCTTTTGAAGTGAAAAGGAAACTCTTGAGAGTAGCCATCTCTTACCGCTAAATAATATTATAACCAGCAAATGGGCTGTTAAAAATCCATAGGTAAAGTAACAGCTTTTGGTCCATTTTGATGTTTTTAAATTATTTGCAGTGCCAAACATCAGCTTTCTAAAAAAATCCTCACAGCTGGTTCTTCATATTTTAATTAATAGCAGCTATAATTTCATTTCAATTGTGAGTGCTGAGATGTGTTACTTTAAATGTGTTTAATGAAGATAGTTTAATGGGTTTCAAAATACTTTAAATTTTATTATAATATATTATTTACAGGCATAATAACACAAATGTTATAAAGTCTTCAAAACATATATGAGTGTTTTGGAGGATCAAATATTCTAGATGATAAACAACAAGCCATGCTGAAAATAAGAGGCATTTTAGAATTAGCTTTCTAACATGCAATTATTTATTTTACTATTGATGGATAATGCTGTTCAACAAATTAAAATCAAAATGGTGTATGTGAAGAATTAATCCAATACATTACTCACTTAGGAATTCAGACAATATAAGCATTATGAGAACAAAAATAATAAAATATGCATTGCATTTTTTATAAATCAACTCATTTATTTTTATAACACCTTTTAGGAATGAAATGTCTCCCAGAATACAAGCCAAACATACCATAACAAATGTAATGTATAGAAAAATAAAACTTTAAAGGCTTTACTGGGACTTCATTTTCTAAAGAATGCTTGATTTTGAAAGGTCATATTGAAGTCACAACATGGTCTCAATGAAATATAAGTTATAGGTTTATATCACCAAAATTAGGGAGAAAAGAGGACAGTTCACTAAAAAACAATAAGTCTACCACTAATTTGATGTTGTTCAGCCTAAACAGCTGTTCCTCCCTCAGACCAGTTCTGCATTATCCTAAGTCACCAGTTAATACAAAGTCCTCTGCTTTAAAGGTTATATAGATATGTCATGCTAAAGACTATATTTGTTTATATTTAAAGATACTGCACTCAAAACAATAAAAGAAATAAGATACTCGGCTTTTTAAAAATATAGACAAATCATATGAATAGGTAGTTAACAGAAAAGGAAAAACAAATAGCCAATAAATGTATGAAAATATTTTGAACCTCCAAATTAAAGAAACAAAAATAATCCAAAAAGAGAAGGCAATACTATTTTTTTTCAATTTTTTTGAAAGTGCCATATGCAATATGCATAATGCAGAATTCATCGTTTTAACTATTTTTAAGTATACAATTCAGTGGTATTGAATACATTTATATTGTAAATCCATCACCACCATCCATGCCCATAGCTCTTTCCATATTGCAAACGGTAAATCTGCAGTCATTAAACACTAATTCTTTATTTTCCCCTCCCTAGCCCCTGGAAACCAGGATTCTACTTTCTATCTCTAAGAGTCTGACTACTTGAAGTGCCTCATATAAGCAGAATCATGCAGTATTCGTCTTTCTGTGACTTGCTTGTTTCACTTAGCATAATGTTTTTAAGATTCATCCTTGCTGTGGCATGTGTCAGAATTTCCTTCCTTTTTAACGCTGAACAATATTCTCCTGTAAATATATACCACATTTTGCTCATCCATTCATCTGTCAATAGGTACTTGGGTTGCTTTCACATTTTAGCTACTGTGAATAATGCTGCTATGAACATCATATGCAAATATCTTTTCATGACCTTGAGTTCAATTATTTGGGGTATATATACCCAGAAATGGAACTGCTGAATCATATGGTAATTCTATTTTAATTTTTTGAGGAACAGGCATAGTGTTTTTCACAGTGACTGTACCATTTTACATTCCCACCATCAGTGCAGAGAAATGAATCAAAATATATCATTGCAAAAAATCAACAAAACACAAAGAAAGACAGAAAGAGAGGAAAAGAGGGACAAAAGAGCTATACGACAGACAGAAAACCTTTTTTAAATGGAAATGTTAAGTTCTTTGCTATCAATAATTACTTTAAATGTAAATGGATTAAATCCCCAAACAAAGGACATATAATGGCTGAATGGATGGAAAAAAACAAACTAAACAAATAAAAATACAATCGAACAATATGATATGTACAAGTGACTCACTTAAGGACACACATAAGCTGAAAGCAAAAGGGTGAAAAGATATTTCATCCAACTTGTAACCAAAAGAGAACAGGGCTTCATAGGCATATTGGACAAAATAGACTAAGTCAAAAACTGTTACAAGAGTCCAACAAGAATATTATATAATGGCAAAAAGTTGAATTTACCAGGAAGATATAACAGTTATAAATATATGTATATATACATCTAACATTAGAGTACTTAAATATATGAAGCAAACATTGACAGAACAGAAAGGAGAAATAGATAGCAAGACAATACTAATAGAAGATTTTAATACTCTGTCATGTAATGAATAGAATATCCAAACAGAAGAACAATAAGGAAAAAGGGACTTTAACAACACAATAGAATAAATATATATAAATACAGCAGATTTACAGAACATTCCACCCCATAGCAGCAGAATGCACATTTTTCTCAAAAGTTCACAGAAAATTCTTCAGGATAGATCATGTTAGGTCAGAAAACAAGTCTCAGCAAATCAAGAAGATGAAAGTAGGTTGAAACTAGAAATCAACAGCAAGAGGAAAATTAGAAAATTCACAAATATATGGAAATTAAACTCTTTAGATCATCTAAATGTCCATTGATTGATGAATGGATAAAAGTGTGGCATACACATATAATAGACATAAAAAGGGAAGGAAGTGCTGCCATGTGCTACAACATGGGTGAAACCTGAGGGCATTTATGCTAAATGAATTAAGCCTGTATCTGGAGGACAAATACTGCATGATTCTACTTGCATGACATATCTAAAGTAGTCAAAGTCTTCCAGGCAGAAAGTAGAATGGTGGTTGCCAAGTCTGGAGGCAGGAGGAAATTAGGAGTTGCTGTCCATGGGTAGAATGTTTCAATAATTCAAGTCAAAATATTTCTAGAGATCTGCTGTACAACATGGTGTTCATATTTGACAATACTACAATGCACACTTAAAACGTAGTTAGGAGGGTAGATCTTACATTATTTATTGTTTTACTACAATTTAAAAAAATGAATAATCAAAAATGAATATTCTCTTAGTGGTCTGGGTTTTTCTTTTTAAATGATCATTTTTATTATATCTCATATTGGAATTGACTGAAAATCATAGTAAAGCAAAAGAAAGGGATATGAAAAGCCAATAATCTTTTTGTTAATATCGGTTTAGGTTAACATATCAATCACACAAGGATTTTCTATTGATGGTTCTTTTATTTGTTTTATTTTATTTTAACTGTAGCTTTTCACTGAGTTGTCCAAGTATCATAGATAAAAGTTTCAGTTTGGAGTCTTACTAAAGTAAAACTTGAATAGAAAAGAAACAATTTCAGAGAACATTTATTCATTTGTAATTAGAACATTTAAATTCTAATGCATGTGTGTATACATCATCTGAATTTCTGAGAAGCAACTGAACAGTTTTCTGAAAGAGTAAACAGACATCATTACCAATAGAGAATTCTAACTTTGGATTTAAACAAAAAATAAGATGGCTTCACAATTATAAAGTTTTAAAATTAAATGTTAATATTTGTTCAGAAACACAAACTCTACTTCACTTTGATAAGAATAGGAAATATTAGATATAGATCAAAATGGAGAAATGAATATCTGAAGGTCATTATCTGTCCTTAAAGTCCCATCCTTTATGTCAAAGGATTCTCTCCTCTCTGAATCTGTGCATAACTCACTAGTGCTAAAACTTCGTAACTAATTAGAAGTCGAGAATTCAAGACAGTTGCTTTAGTTACCTACTAGGAATGACACTTTGTATAAATCTCTCTTTATAATTAATTTGATATTTTACCAATCCACTGTTCAGAATTGCACACTGCATAAGCAATCCCACTTCACATCATCAGTGAGCTTTTACACGCATAGGAGCTTTTGCAGAGCAATAAGGAAATTTGCAATTCTATTTTAAAACTTTACCAACTGCTAATAGAGTTTGAGTATCAAAAGGCACAAACCGTTTCTGGGAAGAACAGACATTGTAAACCCAAGGAAGTTTAGAAGGCATAGAGTTACTGAACTAGACATCAAATAATGTGTTGCTTTATTGAATTGAAAGTGTGTTTGAATCATCAAAATTGTTGGCAACCTCTATTTAAGCTGAGGAGGTACGGGGGGGGGGATTGTTATTTGTTCTGGTCACCCAAGATACTATAAGCTAGAATATTTCCTTTTCAGGTGCCTCAGAGTTTCTGCCGTGACCTCAACCCTCCTCGAAGGAGTTCCTTATGAATGAGTCACTGAGCTTCAGACTATGTAACTCCTCCAAACTTGACCACAGCTAATTGAATGAAAATGAATCTCCTCAAGGGATCTTTCCGTGCATCAATGGTTTGCAGGCTGAGCAGACCTGACTTGATAGCCTGACCAAGAAGAACACCACAGAAACTGGATGGTGACTAACAGATCCAGCAAGATCTTCTCTCTGGAGGACCTTGAGCAGAGGCGCAAGTAGTAGAAACCACGTGACAAGCAGAAGTCATGAGTTATTGGAAATCAATGGTATAGTAGCAATTAATGAGATGGGAAGCAGAGCACAGAAAACTTCAATACTGGTGTCCAAGCATGTGGAGAGGAGAGGAGAAGGAGTACCTGGGTTAGCAAAATGTTGTAATGGGGAGAGCTGAATGCCTACTTCAGAGGACAAATGATTAATTAAGGAGGTGCTGAGTGCTGAAAGGCACTGGCACACACCTTTGTTTCTGGACCAAAACAGCATTGCATTCTTTTACAAGCCTCTGCTCCATGACTGCTGAGGTGCGTTCCTCTCTTCTTTATCTTGTCCTATAGTCTTTCAAGACACTTCCATTCGGCAGGCAGTAAGCGAGAATATTCCCTTGTTCCTTGAGATCTGGAAAGGCCTAAAGAATGCATTAAGCCACTACCTCTTTGACTAATTTCAACTAGTCAGTAGTCGTCATAGAAACCCAGGAACCTGAGTTATCAGACATGCAGCTATCCCTTTGAATGGTGCATAAGCGCTCCAATTTGCTGCAGTCTCCACCACCTTATATTGTCCCCTGACATTGGGATAGACTGCCAGATACTGTTTATCATTACACGTATGTACCTGTTTATTCTTAGCATTAAGAGGAAAGTAAAATATTCTCGAACCTGTGACTCTACCAGACCATGGGGAAAGTGAAAGACAGACCGAGGAGCCTCTGAATTTTGAAAAGCAAGACAGAACATATCTTGGTAAAATGGAGAATATTTGTGTGAGACTAACTTGAAATTATGTGTGTCTGGATCAAAGGAGCACAAGTTAAAATTTCATAAGGAATGATCCAGGCCATCACCTCTCTTGCTCTGTAGGCATTTGGATTTTCAGCCCTGTTCTCAATAAAGAATGCCTCCTTGTTGAATAGAATTATGTCTTTTTACAGCATTTCTGTTCCCGGATGGCTGTTATGGTTAAAGTTTTGCTGAGAGGTTTTTTTTCCCTTTTATTTCATTATATTATGGGGGTACAAACATTGTTAGGGTTACATGTATTAGAGTTACATAGATTGCCCCTGCCACCCCTGCCCCAGCCCCGCCGTGCCAGAGTTTCAAGCGTGTCCAACCCCCAAGTGGTGTGCACCGCACCCATTATGTAAGTATACACCCTTCCCCTCCGCCCCCCTCCCACCTGTCCACCACCAGATAAAAGTTTTTTGGTTTTTTTTTTTTGACATTTTGATTACATTGTATATCTTTGCCTCTCCCTAAGAAGGGTTAGAGGTATTCCCTTCCTCCCCCTTCCCCCCCACAATGCTCATCACCTCCCTAGGATATGGGTGTCTCCCCCCCAAAATCCCTGGTGAACACTACCACCATTTGAGCACCATAGTTTTAATCAGTCAGTACCAATTTGATGGTGAGTAGATGTGGAGAGAAAAGTAGTTTTACTATAGCACCAGTCTACAAAGAGTTAATAGTCTATTGGAGAAGATGAGATGAAAATATAAAAATGAAGAATATTCTCAACTTTTATTATTACTTTTAAAATATACCACCAACAGTTATTATTTATTGGGCAACAATTACATTGGAAGGTCAACATGACACATACATGATACTCCATTCTTAATTCTTATGAAGTGGCCGTGATTACCATAATCTTAAGAATGAAGAATCTAGGATCAGAGAGGTTAAGTGACTTGCCAAATTACAAAAATATTATTCAGTGCTGAGAGCTGGAATTTGAACAGTCTGTTTGGATCCAAATCTCATGCTATAACCAGTGTACCATTTTTTCTATACTTAAAATGTGTTTTCCTGGCAAAAACATTATCCATTGATATTTATATCTTGTGATATCACAAGAATTTTTGGCCTCTCATCAAGATGAAATATATTAGGAATTGAGATAGAATGTTAGAATTAAATTGTTTTGAGACTTCCAAATTCCCATTGCTATAGAAATCATTTTACACAATGCAAATATTTTAACTGACTTACCGCTCAAGCTTTTCCAGATTAATTTTTTTTCCTTTCTCTCCATAGAGTACTAGTTATTTACCTTTGTATTTCTCATCCATGGTAAATTTCTTAATTTCCTTGGTGATGTTTATTTAAATAATTGGTCTCCTAAATGAAAGCACAGTTATAACGAGACTATTTTTTCTTCCATAAAACATACATGCACAATGACTAAAATCCTCATTTAAGCTTCCATTACAGTATTATTAAAGACAATTTTCATGCCATATTTAGGTTTTTATATTTTATTGTTTGATTTCATAACCCTTTCTCTCTTTAAAAAGGTTCCTAATTTTTAGAGATTCTATTTTAGGTCGGTAAGACATTGTTTGAGAGACCTTGAGACATCCTTACCTAAAGCTCATAGAATTTCATATAATTCTTATATGTCAAGAGAAATAACTTGATTTTATTTTACCATAATTAGAGCTATTACTTACTGAATATCTATGGCAGAAATGTATCTAACTTATTCTAACTATAGTTTTATGCTGCAGATATTTCCCTACTTTGCAAATCAGGGCCTTTTAATTTAGGTAATTTGACCCACCAAGAAGTGATGTAGTCTGGATTCACATTCAGACCTGACCTCCTCAAAAGTAAACTAATAAATTACCCCGTCTCCCACCCCAGGGATTAAGCAATGAAATGGATTTGATTACAAATATCTAAAACATCTATAGTTTTCATTGAGTATGTGAGAAGTTACTCAGTGCTTCATTCATTATTGACCAACCTACATCTAGAAGTGTTCTCAGATATGAGACAGGCTCATAAATACAGTCTGAGAGTCAAGGTAAACACTGCAATCCAAAATATGAATTGCAGTTAATCCCATTTTAACACATATTTTATTTATATAATCCCTGGTTTTGCCTGAATCTATTAAGCCTGGTTAATTGGGCCCTATGCTTTTCCTAAATGAGGAAATTTGGCCCTGAAAGGTCAAGTGTGGTTCGAAATTCAGCTTCTGCTCCATGAACCAACCCATAAATCAAGGCCAGCTTCATGGGCATGTGGCCTATGCAGTCGCACAGGGTCCAAACTTAGAAGGCCCCCCAACCCTGGGCTTGGTTTAAGGCTCTACAGTCATCATCTTGAATTTTTTAATTATTTTGTAACAAGGGGCCCCACGTTTTCGTTTTGCACTGGGCTCTGCAAATGGCATAGCCGGACCTGCCTTGAACCCTGGTGTGTGGTGCTGACCATATTCAGAAGTGGAGCCTTTTTCTCTTTTGTACAAAGGTGCAGCAAAGGGTCGTAGTAATCCAGATCTGTATGCAGAATGCAAAAATGAGGGGAATCTAATAGACATATAAAGGATATGGTCAAAAGAAACAACCACTTTTAGAAAGCAGAAACTGCAAGTGTGTATTGTTCATGCTAGGCATTAACAGACATCCTGAGCTTCACTAAAGATCCCGAAAGAAATATTAACTTGGGTCCTTAAATGATCCACACTAAATATGCACACACTTTTCCCCCCACTACCATTGCCTACCACTACATCACAAATTTATTGCTCAAAATGTCCAATTAATTTTGCCTTAGAGGACCTAGGCTAGGAAAATTAGGTCCTTACCTATTATAATTTGTAATTTGATTATGGGAGCAAAATGAATGAATGTCTTTAAACTGCAGTATTACACTCTACCATCAAATTTCCCATTGAAAACAGACACCAGTGAAATTTCAAGAAACTCAGATATTTTTTTTTTTTAACATGACATCTAGGTTGCTGAGGTCTCCCAACTTTCTTTCAAAGAAATTTGGTACTTATAACATTCCTGGCTTTTAATATCACCCAGGGAGATATAAAGCCCTGCAGAAAACTGTTTTCTGTCAAAATTACAATGGGCCTGCATATTTTAGCAATTTCAGCTACATTATGTAGTCTGACCAGGCTGGGCATTGACCAGTTGCTCACCCCTATCAATTGCATTAGCATTTAACTTGTCACTTTAAATTACAAAGGTAACAAAAGTTTAAGAGGGTTACAAAAGATTTAATCCGCCACTAAAAAGAAAAAGAATATTACTGAATTAGATAGATAAGTTATCTTCCCCTTCCATCCAATTTTGGTGATAATATATCAGGGGTTTTCTTCCAGAAATTTTGCTTTCATGAGGTTTAAAAGATGTGAGATCCAAGAAGTAGGAAAAATCAATATGAATTTCCATTGCAGTGCCTTTCAAAAGAAAGGAAGAGTTAGTTGGTAAATAACTGTGAAGTCTTCCCAGTTCAAGGAAAAGCAAGCGAGTAGCATGTGTATAGCAGCCACCAAGATGTCTCATTTTCTAGATGCAGTGTCCCAGCTTGCCTTTTAGTGACAAGAGCAATGTAGAAACCATGCCTTCCTCTCATTTTGAAGCCACTCTGGTGGATATCTAGGTATAAGTTTGTAAGTAGGCAGAGGTTTGCTAAGTCCAAGAATGAGATTTTAATCACTTAGACATGGCAGACCCTTCCCTTTCTCTTAGGACCTGTGAAGAGGAGCTTCACTCATCAATTGTTTGAAAAGTACCCTTCTACACTGACAGAATATTTCAGTACATTTCCCCAAGTCTCTTCTACTTTGAGTGGTAGTTTGACCAATCTCAATGGATGAGTCAATCATATACCCAATTAAATTTTTTAAAAACTGTTTATTGGCTTTCCTCCCTTTTAACTAAGTGGTTATTTTGTGAAATGCATACAAAATCAGTTGGTCTGTTGACCTGTAATTATGTGGTGTTCAGAAAATTCTTGGCTAAGTTTGTACCTGTATGAACACAACACTCAGCAGAGTTAAATAACACACTGTTGGGTTAAGTGTCTCAGGTGCAGAGGAAGGGTGGGAATGAAACATATAACGTGAAAACGTGAACTCATGCACATATAACTGAGTGGTAGGTAGAAACATAAGTGCTAGAAGGAATATGTTAGCCAAAAAAAATTGCTTTGTTCAAGACAAGAATAAATTATCATGAAGACACATTAGCAGTATCTGATTATCAAATATCTTTTCAGTTTGCAAAGGACAATCACCTCAAGGTATCAGTTTGGCTTTATATGTGCTAGCTCATTGTTCTGTAGTCTGCAGTGCTGCCTGGGTCCTTGTACAATCTCAGCAACACAAAATTACCAAAGCAAAATAGCTCTCAGAAGTTGTTTGTTTCTTAGCATGTTACCAAGCCAAAGTTATGTAAAATAACCACTAAAACTCTTAGGCAAGAAACCTCATTGTCATCTGCTTAAGTCCCCAATGAGCAATTTATAGTGTTGCTAGCAACACGGAAACACATTTTCCACTGACAAGAAATGTTGGGAGACCATGCTGATGTACCTCACAAATGTATTGTTCTAATACAAAGAAAAGATTACTCTAAAATTAGAGATCCCACTTTATTAAAAAAAATGTGATAGTAATTGTCAGAATTGTCAGACTTCCGCAGGCTGAAACATCCCAGTGGTATCCAGAAGATTGCTTTAATCTACATCTTGTGTTTATTGTCTTAGAGACTAAAGGACACAATAGAAACACAGAAAAGTTGCAGCAAAACGAAAAAGTACAAAGATAATTTTTGTAAATGTTAATCCTTAGTGTCTTTTTAAATTAAACATGTTACAGTGAGAAAATATAATACACAAGTCAATGAAACCTCATTCTTAGGAGAGGACGCAGAAAAAAGCAAGTGCAGAAGACATGCTTTCTTTTTTATTTTTTTAATTTTGAGTATTATGAGGGTACAAGTGTTAAGGTTACTTATATTGTTCATGCCCCTCTTCCCCCCCTCAAGTAAGAGCTTCAAGCATGTCCATTCCCCAAACGTTGCACATCTTACTCGTTGTAATGGTATATACCCATACCCTCCTCCTCCCTTCCACCCTCCCGACAGCCGATAAAAGATACTCCTATATGTCCACTTAGGTGTTGATCCGTTATTACCAATTTCCTGGTGAGTGCATGTGGTGCTTGTTTTTCCATTCTTGAGATACGTCACTTAGTAGAATGGATTCCAGCTCTATCCAGGAGTTCAACCTCTGTGGAAAGCAATATGGAGATACCTCAAAGCCATACAAGTAGATCTACCATTTGATCCAGCAATTCCACTACTGGGCATCTACTCAAAAGATCAAAAGTCACTTTATGAAAAAGACACCTGCACTCGAATGTTTATAGCAGCACAATTCACAATTGCAAAGTGGTGGAAACAACCCAAGTGCCCATTAATTCATGAGTGGATTAATAAAATGTGGTATATGTATACCATGGAGTGCTACTCAGCTTTAAGAAACAACGGTGATATAGCACACTTTCTTTTTTACTAGGTTTGCACATTTACAAAAATGACTGAGAAGTGGAAGAAAAATTGCTTGCCAGCACAGAAATGTCTTCATGATATATGACTACACATAAGAATTCAAATAAGTTTAATTGAAATAAAAAACAGGCACATCTGTATGTGTGTACATGCACACACAAACATCATAAAGCCATCCTGGCATTTGGTATTGGAAGAAGAACAAAGATTGATAAAATAGTCTTTACCCCAAAAATGTTCAAAATCCAATATGTAATTTACAATTATATTTTGGGTCCAGTGACATTTATTTATTTAGAGCCTGTCTCATCCCCCCAAAGTTTAAACGTTGCTCACAAAAATATAAATGAAACTGCAAATAAGTGGGAAGAGTAAGACAACTCATGTTATATCAAATAATATAAAGCCATAAGTGAGTTCAGTTCAAAATATTTATGTCATACATTTGTTAAAAAGAGTAAACAGATGCTAGAACACCTTAGATATAATACCTCTCATAATACTGTAAGATAATGCATACAAAGTATTTATATAGTGCCCAGCACATAGTAGATACTCAATAAATCTTAGCTTTCCCTCCATGCCTCCATCAACTGGCCTTAGAGTCGTGAGATAAGCCCCATTAAAAGTTAGCAGTGTGAAAATAACACTGTTATGAATTTTTATTTGCCTATCACAAAATTTGAGCTCTTCGATAATACACACCATCAAAGCTACATCATCCTTCACTTCTCTAATGGGAAAGCTCTTGAAACTTTCTAGCACAGACAGATCTCATCTTCTGGCAATCAACATCTGGCGATTCACATTTTCCTGCACAGGCAAATTACAGTCATGTTAACATGTGCAGTAATTATAACAGTAAGCCGGGACATAAATGAACTTATGTTATTCATGGGCTCTGGGAAAGACAGATTTTCTTTTGTGGGTAGTAAAAAACCCCTAAAAGTGAAGATATAAAAATATACTGTGTGATGGCATCATCATTTGCTTGAATGTGAAATCTTTCAAGAGGACAGCTTTAAAGAACAACACATATGTAGATACGTTATCCGTGCCAATCTTTGACTATTTAATTCTCAGATGCAATCCTGACTTTTTTGCAAAGCAGAAGGCAGAAGTTAGCATCTCTCTTCCCTTCTTGCTCTGCCTTGGGCATGTTTATGGCGCAATGGCTGCAGTACTGGCTGGTTGCAGCTTCCACCAGGCAGCAGCTGAATGGCTCCCTAGAGTCTAGGACAATCCTTTTCTTCCTGTCTCTCCAGCCCCAGGAATGGCAGCTGAGTCTGCTGTTGCTAATTTCTGTATTGCTTCCCCATTTTCTTTTTTACTTTGTGAGCTTTTATGTTGCCTATGTTATCAAAGACCTATATTGAATTGTCTGCTTAAAATGCTTACAATGGTTTCTATATCCTGGCCGGATTCTGACTGATATATGTGTTTATTACTATAATATCAATTATATTAAACTGTAATCATATAGTACATTTTAATACATTGAAAGAGGATTCACTAATGAGATTTGGGATCCACTACTATATTGCTTTTAAAATAAAGTCTTGCATTGCTTGACAACAGGGATACATTAGGTGATTTCATCCTTGTGCAAACATCCTAGAGTGTACTTACACAAACCTAGATGGTAGAGCTGACTACAAACCTAGGCTATATGGTATAGCCCCTTGATCCTAGACTATAAACCTGTATAGCATATTGCTGTACTGAATAATGTAATATCTAAACATATCTAAGCACACAAAATATAGACATCTCTCTCCCTCCTTAGCTCTTTCCCTCTTACCCATTTATTGCTGTCTCCTTTCTCTCCTTCCCTCTTCCTATTCACTTCCTCCCTTGGTAGAAAGTTAGCAGAAGGGATGTCAATAATCTGCACTTTTTGCATAGGTTTCTCTAGTAACTTCTCTTGTTGCACAATCATCTATTCTCCTCTTTTCCTCTGGGAATGATAAAGTCCAAAAGATGCCTATATTTCAGTGCTTTGATATTTGTGAAACTGCTCTTCTCTGATCTTAGAAATTTACTGTTACCTTAAATACCCATTTAGGCAATTTTAATGGCAAATTTCATCTGAGCAATTAAAAATGATTTTTATTTTATTATATATGTTGATTTATTCACTCAGCCTATATTGGCTGAGATTCAAATTTGTCCCAAAGGTAGCTGGGAAATACAAAGTGTGAGTTTGTGGTTTAATGTTTTGCAATTAATCTGCAGTTGTTCAAGGTGGATACATGGTTAGTCTTGTGTATAATGGCATGCATTTGTACAGGAGCAACAAGTGCTGATGACACAGGTCAAAAAGATTGATAAGGTCACACTTGGTGGTATACTAGTAAATGCTCACCAACGCGGAGTGTTCTTGTTCCTCCCCAGTAGGAGAGGTGAAAAGCAGAGCCCTGATTCATAGCATTTACCCATTCCCATGCTATAAATACTCTTCCCATGGCTTATTTCCAGTCAACAAGGTGATTTCACTAATAAAAATTAGGAAAAGGATAGAAACAATGTATAAGCCAGCTCTGGCACACCACTGGCTGGCAGCTGAGCTCCTCACTGCATACTGATTAAACCCTAAACACCTAGCTGGCCTTTATGTTTATCATTTCCTTGAAGGGACTTGCAAGAATATAGGCCTTGCTATTTCCAAGTATTATACTTTATTAATTGCAGTAATATTTTAATCAATTCAGTAGCACTCAGAACCTAAGGAGAACTATTTTATAGAGTCTGTTTAAGAAAAGTGTCCATGGCCGGGTGTGGTGGCTCACGCCTGTAGTCCTAGCACTCTGGGAGGCCGACGCAGGAGGATCGCTCAAGATCAGGAGTTCGAAACCAGCCTGAGCAGAGTGAGACCCCCATCTCTACTAAAAATAGAAAGAAATCAATTGTCCAACTGAAAATACATAGAAAAATTTAGTCAGGCGTGGTGGCGCATGCCTTTAGTTCCAACTACTCCGGAGGCTGAGGCAGTAGGATGGCTTGAGCCTAGGAGTTGGAGGTTGCTATAAGCTAGGCTGACACCATGGCACTCTAGCCTGGGCAACAGAGTGAGATTCTGTCTCAAAAAAAAAAAAAAAAGAAAGAAAAAAAAAGAAAGAAAAATAAAAGAAAAAAGAAACGAAAAAGGAAAAAAAATAAAGAAAAGTGTCCATTATTCCACCAGAAATTAAAACGTCAGCACTTTGTTGCTTGGCTGTCATTATCTTCAACATTTAGCTTGGAGCCAAGATTCTTTTTTTTTTCCTTTCTTTTTTCTTTCT